>NC_043748.1:8683720-8831220 GCF_902148845.1 Salarias fasciatus | reverse complement strand
GTGCCATCGAAGCCTTGAAGGAGTACGAGCCTGAGATGGGAAAGGTTTACCGTGCAGACAGGAAGAGTGTCCAGAGGATCAAGGCCAGGGAGATCGTCCCCGGAGACGTTGTGGAGGTGTCTGGTAAGACTCGTCCTGGAAAACCAAAGAAATACACAATAAATGGAAAGACTTATTCACTAAATCAAGCGTCAAAATGCTTTACTGTACACAACTGAAAAAAAGATTTTTCATCATGCGAATAAAAAAACTGTGACTCCCATTCTGTTTTTCCTGACGCTTTACAATACTAATAGGTACTGTAGCCTATATAAAAACTGTAAAAAAAAGCGACTCGTTTTAAAAGTTTACGATAAAAATGTAATTGTTAAAATCATTTTATACAACAATGATTTATTTTCCATCTTTTTTTAAGTATGCAAAAAATTAAGTTTATATCAATTTAAAAATCTAATTAGATTTTCCTTCAATTTGGAGGTTATTACTCATGGAGAAGAACAACAAGGCATGACAGCGTTAATCTAGAGGTA
This sequence comes from Salarias fasciatus, assembly GCF_902148845.1. NCBI lineage: Eukaryota > Metazoa > Chordata > Actinopteri > Blenniiformes > Blenniidae > Salarias > Salarias fasciatus. The sequence goes on along the minus strand of NC_043748.1, from coordinate 8,830,690 downwards.
AATATAAAAGCGCAAATATGTATTGATAAGCTCAAATTTTCTCATCTTACCTTATAACTTACTTGTTTTTTTTAAATTTGCTCTTCAAAAGTCCACCAACTTCCCTCATTTCAAGGATTAATGTCTGTTAATGCACCAAAAGATTAAAAAAAAAAAAAGTGTAGTTTCCTTTATTACCCGGATGTTTTTATAACCCCAATTTAAAAAAAAAATAAAAATAAAAACCTGAAAATTTTCATCATCTGCACGTGTGTTGATGCACGTGAGTCCTGACGTCCTCTGAGATGAACTTGGTCCATTTTGAAGTGGGGTAAAAGGTTGAGGCGAACCTAAGGAACTCTGTGTGGGGAGGGGGGCAAAAAAGGAGCGGAGTATAAATTCATTTAAGATTGTCTCACTCCTCTGTCTCCCCGTGTCGCGCTGTTCGCTCGACACCTGTTCTTTTCACTTCATGATGTGCCCAAGGTCTCCCTCTCCCTCCGACTCTCACTGTGGTATCAGCTTTCAACAACAACAGTGTCCGTCCAGAGTGCTAAAACCGGGCAATCAGCCCCCGCCTCCCGCTCCGTCCTCCTCCATCCTGCTGCAGTCAGATTGTCAAAAAGCTCTTTGTTCACTGATGATTCCAAATAAACTAATGATGATGATGATGATGAAGCATCTCCATGTCTTTCTGTTGACTCTAGTTGGTGACAAAGTGCCAGCCGACATCAGAATCATCTCCATCAAATCTACAACCCTGCGTGTGGACCAGTCCATCCTGACTGGTACGTGTTTCATCAATCCACAGAAAGATGAAAGTTGACCATTTTTACTGATCTGATCGCCCAACATCTGCATGCAGGTGAGTCTGTCAGCGTGATCAAACACACCGACGCGGTGCCGGACCCCCGAGCCGTCAACCAGGACAAGAAGAACATGCTCTTCTCTGTGAGTCTTTCTCCTGATTTCTCCCATCATGAGACATTTAAGGTCACGTTTTCCAGCCTTCACTTTTTCCACCGACGTTCAGATGTTTTCAGAAAAAGGTCCAACAATGAGAAATATTTTCTATTAGCAATAAATTCAAGTGGCGTTTCCTCATCAAGGATCCTGGTTGGCTGCTACTGATTCACCTCAAACTGCTTACACGGTGGCTTTCATGGTGGATGTTTTAACGTGTCACATTAACAAAAACACATATATCCATCCATCCAACTACATCAGTACACCGTGCACATTAAGCCAGCCCATCACATGCCAGATACTGAAATTCAACCCATGCAACCATTATACAGGGAAAATCCACACATGCAAGTGGAGAATGAAGTTTGTGTCTTTATGTAAATCAGAAAAATGATAGAAAACACATTTCTGGCTTTTCCCTGAGTTGAATCATGGTTAATGTTCTTGGTGCCATTTGTTCATTTCATACTGTGAGATTTCAAAAATTAATCCACCTGCAAATTTATCATATAAAGATGATTTTTTTTTCCACATATCAAGTTAAAATAAAATATTGTATCATTCATTTTTTGTGAATCTCCTCTTTTTTTTCCCAATCTCTCGCTCAGGGCACAAACATTGCCGCTGGTAAAGCCACTGGCATTGCTGTCGCCACCGGCGTGTCCACTGAGATTGGTAAGATCCGTGACCAGATGGCCGCCACCGAGCAGGAGAAGACCCCTCTCCAGCAGAAACTGGACGAGTTCGGAGAGCAGCTCTCCAAGGTTGAGCAGGCGTTTTGTTTTGTTTTGTTTTTTTGACACAACACAGCATTTGACTTTCAGCTGGCGTGTCACACATTTGGCCGCTCGTCCTCCAGGTCATCTCTCTTATCTGCGTGGCCGTGTGGATCATCAACATTGGACATTTCAATGATCCTGTGCATGGAGGCTCCTGGATCCGTGGGGCCATCTACTATTTCAAGATCGCCGTGGCTTTGGCTGTGGCTGCCATCCCCGAAGGTACAACACAAGGATAAAGTTCCAGTTTGGTTTCATAGGGAGATTATCGTATCTAATAGTCTTGACATTGAGCTTCTGCTTGAAGTCTGTCCATCAGTTTTCTTTCTCTCGTTGTGTAAATTCCCAAACTAAGTCAATTCTATTAAAGAGATCCAGTGTTTGATTCAATGTGAAATGTAAAAACACAAGAAAAGGGAGATTTTAGCAGGTGCCTGCCTGAAACACCTTACAGAATCAATTCAACTTGTGGAAGCAGCTGTTTGTCGCTCAGAGTCTTATCTTCTGTCGGTCGTGACCCAACTCCAAGAATAGACAAGAGTCAGACGTTTAGTCAATACACCAAGGGCCGCGCGGAGCTCGTCGTTACAGCCGAGTCCAGCAGACAGCTCAGATGTACCCTCCCGCTAAGCTGTGAACGGGACTCGAAAAATCTTCAACTCGTCCACGTTCACAGTTTATCAAGTTAAAAATAGGGTCTTAAGACCTTTTCATAACACAAATAAGCACTGTGATATTTGTTTCATGGGCATCGGAGACTTCATATTGTCTTATGAGTGACTCCCTGCAGGGACAGTTTGTCCAGAACTTGTTTATTACAAAGTCACTACTTCCCGAATGACATGAGCTGTGAATTTGAATTTGTAAACATCTCTAAGGTGATTAATCTGGTGACTTTGTTGATTTTCGGGAGCTCACACTACTCACATCACAGCAGAGCCAGGTCCGCACATCATCTGCAAACTCAGATGTCCTGATAATGTCGCCAAACTGGACCGTCTCCAGATCTTCTTCACACTTCTGTCATGGTTGTTATTTTGCCAAGAATCTGAGCGCCGCTGTCCGGAATGCAGCAGCCCCTCCCTCTGGAGTTGTTTTGGGGAACACGGCAGTTTGTGCGTACTCCAGCTGTTGTGTTAGGGACTGCGAACCGCTGCTGTCATGTGGCAGGTGCTTGTACCGGGAGGTTTTGAACAGATCACTCCTTCTTGTCACCCGGTTCTTCGGATTTAGCGGTGCCTCACGTTTGGTCCAGTTTTCAATCTGCCCTTCCTGTTTCAAACTGACTCCACGCACGGTGTATTTTTAATTCAGGAACTCTGCATCTGTTGTCTGTATCGCAGGTCTGCCTGCTGTCATCACCACTTGCCTGGCACTGGGAACTCGCCGTATGGCCAAGAAAAACGCCATCGTCAGGAGCCTGCCCTCCGTGGAGACCCTGGGCTGCACCTCAGTCATCTGCTCCGACAAAACCGGCACCCTCACCACCAACCAGATGTGTGTAACCAAGGTGGGTTCATGCTCTTTCATACCCGCTTTATCTCATTCATGGTCTCTGGGCTACAGAAACCAGACGATGGGCATTAATTGTCTTCTTGCTTGTTTCCACACAGATGTTCATCATCGATAAAGTTGACGGCGACAGTGTTTCCCTTGGTCAGTTCGACATTTCAGGCTCAAAGTACACCCCCGAGGGAGAAGTGTAAGTGTCGACCGCTGAGACACCACCGAGACAGACCAACTCAAAACAATAAATCAGAACAGTCAAGACCAAACAACTCTGATTTTCGCTTCTAGCACGAGGAACGGCTCGCTTGTGAAATGCGGCCAGTTTGACGGACTGGTTGAGATAGCGACCATCTGCGCCCTGTGCAACGACTCCTCACTGGACTACAACGAGGTCGGCATGAGATGCAGGACGCTTCTGTTTTCCAGACGTTTATGTCAAGATGAAACGAAGCGACGTGAAACGTGCTCACTCTTTTCAAATCATTGTTTCTCTCCATGATTCAGTCCAAGGGCATTTATGAGAAAGTGGGCGAGGCCACCGAGACGGCCCTGTCCTGTTTGGTGGAGAAGATGAACGTATTCAACACTGAAGTGCGCGGTTTGTCCAAGGTGGAAAGGGCGAATGCCTGCTGCTCTGTAAGTCCATCACAAGCACCATATGTTATGTGGGAAGTTATCTGATGACTAATGATCATTCTGTAAAATCAATCAATATTTTTGAATCTCTGCCTCAGAGTTACCTTCTCCTCCTTCACTGTCTGACAGGTCATTAAACAGCTGATGAAGAAGGAGTTCACTCTGGAGTTCTCCAGAGACAGGAAGTCCATGTCAGTCTACTGCTCCCCCGCCAAGTCTGCCAAAGCCCCAGTCGGAAACAAGATGTTTGTCAAAGTGAGTCTAGCAGGAAACGAAGAGGCGACACATAAGAAATCATTAAGAGAATTTCAGTTTGAAAATAATGGTCTTCACTGTGTTGTTAGGGTGCTCCAGAGGGCGTGATTGACCGCTGCGCCTACGTCCGCGTGGGCACCACCCGCGTCCCCCTCACCGGCCCCGTCAAAGACCACATCATGTCAGTCATCAAGGAGTGGGGCACCGGGCGGGACACCCTCCGCTGTCTGGCTCTGGCCACCCGAGACGCTCCTCTCAAGAAAGAGGAGATGAACCTGGAAGACTCCACCAAGTTCGCAGACTATGAGGTGGGCTACAGAGAACACGAGGAACAACCGTCAGCAAACACACAGCTTCTTCCTCTCAGTTTGGATCTGAAAGGGCCATGAATTTTCTCCTTTCTCGTCCGCAGACTGACCTGACCTTCGTGGGCTGTGTTGGTATGCTGGATCCTCCCCGTAAGGAGGTCATGAGCTCCATCGAGCTGTGCAGAGCTGCCGGCATCCGCGTCATCATGATCACAGGTCAGATTCAGACTCAAATCACTCCTATCGTAGTGAAAGAAAACACTAAAATGTTCATCTTCGCCCACCTAAAGGTGACAACAAAGGCACCGCTGTGGCCATCTGCCGTCGTATCGGCATCTTCTCTGAGGATGAGGACGTGACCGGAAAGGCCTTCACCGGCCGCGAGTTCGATGACCTCGCTCCGTACGATCAGAAGAGCGCGGTCAGGAAGGCCTGCTGCTTCGCCAGAGTGGAGCCAAGCCACAAGTCCAAGATTGTTGAGTTCCTGCAAGGCTTCGATGAGATTACAGCCATGGTGAGAGCCAAACACCTTATCGTAAAAGACTTTTCCTGGGTGGATGCGTTGTACCGATCCAGTTGCCTCCTATCTTTCCTCCAGACTGGTGACGGAGTGAACGATGCCCCCGCCTTGAAAAAGGCGGAAATTGGCATCGCCATGGGCTCTGGCACTGCCGTTGCCAAGTCTGCCTCGGAGATGGTCCTGGCTGACGACAACTTCTCCTCCATCGTGTCTGCTGTTGAAGAGGGCAGGGCCATTTACAACAACATGAAGCAGTTCATCCGCTACCTCATCTCCTCCAACGTAGGCGAGGTCGTCTGGTGAGGCCGGCACACGCCACCTTTTTTTTTGATGTTCTCAGTCAACTTGTGTTTCAACGAGATAACAAACTCTCTTCTTCTCGCATCTTCAGCATCTTCCTGACTGCAGCTCTGGGTCTGCCCGAGGCTCTGATCCCCGTCCAGCTGCTTTGGGTCAACCTTGTGACTGATGGTCTGCCTGCCACAGCGCTGGGCTTCAACCCCCCCGACCTGGACATCATGGGCAAAGCACCCCGCTCCCCCAAAGAGCCCCTCATCTCTGGCTGGCTCTTCTTCAGATATCTGGCCATTGGTGGTAGGTTGAAGCTGTTTTTAGAACTCTAATCACACGTTCTTCACTTGTGGAGCTTTTGATTTGGATTGATAAATGATCTGGAACAGTGGTTCTCAAACTTCTTTCTGTAGATCCCCTTCAAAATAAAAGCAATATTCAGTTTTAGTCTTTTCATGGTATCCTTTGACATGCAAATCTAATTATGACAACTTGCAAGAGCAGTTCATCCCCACGTCCTTCTTTGTGATCTCTGCTGATTCTTTGTCGGCCCGTAGACCCCAGATTGGGAACCACTGATGCATCCTGACTTTTCTAAATAAAACGCCTCCTCCTCCAGGTTATGTTGGTGCTGCAACAGTGGCGGCAGCTGCCTGGTGGTTCCTGTACAGCGATGATGGTCCCATGGTCACCTTCCACCAGCTGGTTAGTTACATTTAAAACTCAACATCCATCCTGTGAACTGCAGCGCATTTCAAAAGCATCCGATCTGCTCAAGACGCTGCAGGAGTTCACAGGAGCTTTGTTTCCGTCTTCCCCCTCAGTCTCACTTCATGCAGTGCAGCGAGGAGAACGAGGACTTCGCCGACATCCGCTGTGAGGTGTTCGAGTCCGCCCCGCCCATGACCATGGCCCTGTCCGTGCTGGTCACCATCGAAATGTGCAACGCTCTGAACAGGTCAGGACCCGCAGCGTGCCGACATGAACTCACCGATCAGTGAAAATATGTTCAGATTCAGGTCTTGAGATGTAAGAGTGCTGCAGTTATTGCAGATATTTTTATTCTAATTCAAGATGTAAATTCTTTTCATTTCACACACAACATTAAAGATTCAGACGGGGAGTATATTTATTCATAATGATGGAGTGTGCTTGGGAAATCCTCCCAATGTGTAAACTATTATTATATCACAAGCTGCTGCTCTATATTTAGATCATTCCTGAATTATGGTGTGATAATTTGCATTATCATTAATGTGACTATGGTTTTAGAAGCTATGGTTACTATGTTGAGACAATGCAAAGCATTCTGGATATGTGTTTGCAGATTAGCCATGCGCTGTCTCAGTTTTCCCAGTGCATTAAATAAACAGGCACATTTTGCTGTATTTCATCGATTCTTCCTTTTTTTTTTTTTTGGTGAATATTTAATTTCCATGCATTCGCCACTCTTTCATATGCCCTTGCACATTTCGTATCTCCACTGACGCTCCCCCTCCGCCTCCCCCGTCCCACCCCCTCCTCCTTGCCCTCCCAGTCTGTCTGAGAACCAGTCCCTGGTACGCATGCCCCCCTGGAGCAACGGCTGGCTGGTGGGCGCCATGAGCCTCTCCATGTCCCTTCACTTCATGATCATCTACGTCGACCCCCTGCCCGTGAGTCTGGCCCGCCTGCACCACAGCATCCGTCCCCCTCTGCTCCTCCTCCTCCTCCTCTTCCTCCTCCATACACACTTCACATGCACTCCACCACATCCTCACTGCTAACAGTGAAAAAAAAAACACAGTCTGTGCCATGAATTTGATCTGCTGTTCATTGACCTCTGGTGGCCACAGTTCAAAACTACAAACAATAAATAAGCTTTATGAATTACACTCAGGGTACCTGCATCCCGGGCGATAATGAGACATTTTCCTGATGTTGCCGCCTCTAAGTTGGGAATTATGTGTCTGGCTCCATCTGCAGATGATCTTCAAGCTCACTCACTTGAACGTGGAGCAGTGGCTGATGGTGCTGAAGCTCTCCTTCCCGGTCATCCTCATTGATGAGCTCCTGAAGTTTGTGGCTCGCACATATCTGGAGGGTAAGCTCAAAGCGTCACTTTACTTACCTGATGTTTTGTCTTTCTGTCAAAAATAATAAAACAAAGAAAAACATTTTCAGAGCATATTGTGGACACTGCATTTAAACTTATATTGATTTGTCTCCTGATTAATTGTCTTTGACCTCACTTCCAGCCTTCTTTATCCCTGACAGTTCCTCTCTAATCTGTTTCCTCTGATAACCTTTGTCTAAATTTCCTCTCCTTGGATCCTCTTTTCCTCTGTCGTTCCCCCTTCCTGACACTCCAGTCTAAACCTGTTTCACCTCCCTCCATATCCCTGTAACCAAACAAGGTATTCCCCCTGACTCAAGGCTCCCTGCATCGTGCATGCGTGGAAGAGAACGTCTGGATTCATGGCATCTGAATCCTGAATGTGGACATGGATGTAAACTTTTATGTGTAGGCAGATCAGCATGCTGCGGTTTCTTTTAGCATGTTGTGCATGAGTATCGGGCTGGTAACGTTCCTTTTAGATTACAATTAGTGATATTTTAGAGTGTTTTCTTGCAACATTTTTGTGCTTTGTAAGAAATTCCCCCCCGATGTCCAACTCCTCTCTTTAAACGCATCTAATTCCCCCTTGGTAGTTTCACTCGCAGCTGACGCTCTTGTGTTTTGTCCTTTCAGGAAAAGTTTAAGGTTAAAGTGCATCAGAGAGCGTCTGAATGCAGAGAGCACCGAGACACAGATGACGGAGAGAAGAAGGCGGCCAGGCGCTCCACCGCAACGCGAGCGCGCCGAAAGCCACTTGATCAAAGCCTCGAGTGGCGCGAAAACAAAAAGAAAACACATAAGCCATCTGAAAATACACCGAAAAAAAGCTGCAAATAATTTTTTTGTGTATGTACTGAAAATAATATATAGTTCAGAGTTATGAAAACTATTCTGCGTTGATTTTATTCTTAAAGAATAAAGATATGTAATAAAGAAAGGAGTCTGTGTTCTGACTGTAATGTGTGTGTCTGTGACTGGTGGTAAAAAAGATGGACGGATAAATGGATTTACAGCGATAATTCCATAACTTCAAAGGGATTCTTTATTTGTAGTTAGCAGTATGAATATTATGTCCTTGTTCATTCGCCTCTAGAATATGGAGAGTTCACATAGGATCAGTCATTCCTGCACATTAAACTTTAAAAAAAAAAAAAATACACAAACATGGCAGTGTCTTATCACCTGTAGTTAGTCCATAGTGTGCATTAACATAAAACAATCATATATTGTTAATGTTTTTCACTTTTCTTCATTCTTGGTGATAAAGTCGCCTGAGTCTGGAAGTCGTTCTATCTGAACTAAAAACAGAAAATGCTGGAATGTTAATGTCAGATAAAAAAAAAACAAGTTATATATCTCTGATAAAAAATAACTTATCTTAATGTGGTTGATTCAGGAAAGCCTGTAGTTTGCATCACTTCATTGTTGCGCTGTGTTTTTTTAGTGCTTTATCTTCTTCACACAGTGTTGGACAGTCAGTGTTTCGCTGGAGGCGTCAGGTCGTGTAAACATGATATGTTCATATATTTTCTATTAACAGGTGAATAAATGTGTTTCTACATGTGAAGCGTTAAAAGTCCTTCATCACAGCTTTGGTCACTGAGAAACCGTTTCAGGTCCACTTAACAGTAAACAAAATATCTTTTTCAGGAGTATTTCCACAATAAAAAGTGCGGGCAGCACCAGCCGTGGTCGTTCCGGGGGGGTCACTGCTGGTCACCGCGGCGCCCGTGTTTCTCATGGTCGTGGTTAGCTGACCTCGTTTAGTCACTCTGGAGATGTTTACTCTTGGTCCGTGTTCTTTGGTTCAAATTTCTTTAAAAAAAAAAAAAAAAAAAACTCAAGAAATGTCTGCAGGCAGAGAAGCAGCTTCACCGACTTCGCCTTCCAGGATTTTCTTGACTTGCTCCAGAGTCTCGGCCTGTCGGATCACCTCCAGCTTCACCTGGAGGAGGAAACAGGTTCAGACACAGTTCTCTACACAAAATAATTCCCTTCAGAAACCCCTCAACTTGATTTTTGCTTGTTTCAAATAAGATAAATTATGTATTGAGCTATTTTAAATACAAATTTGACCAGTAAAGCTATTTCTGTCTTTGTGTTGTTTCTTACCTGAAGGGACTGGGAGAGCTGGACAAAGTCCCTCTGTACAGTCTGGCTGGTGTCCACCTGAGAGCGCAGGCTGATCACCTGACTCCGCAGCTCCAGGCACTGCTGCTGCAGCGCCGCCTGACAGCCACACAGATCACAGTCACACGAGGCTCTGAGACTTTAATCCAATTGATGGAACAATATATCATATTTGCATGGATACCAGCAGTGGAAAGCATCACAATGCTGAAAGCAGGCTGGGTACCTTATCTCCGCTGAGGGACTTGTTGGTGCCCTGAAGATGTGACAGCGCCACCCGCAGGCCTTCCAGTTCGGTGCGGCAGGCCAGCAGTTCAGCCTGGACCTCGTCCCTCTGCGCCTGGATCCTCTCCGTCTCGGTCTTCAAACTGGAAAACTGCACTACACACACAGCCACAAATAATGTCAGCGTGGAACATTCCTCTGGGGCCAGGAGTGAAATAATAAATAACAAAACATCTTCTCGAGTCTAATAATCAAGCACGAGTCGTTCATTTACCTTCTAACACTTCTGATGAGAGGGTTCACCAGCGGGAGCCGACGGGAAAGGAAAAGAAATTAAATCAGTATCAGGCAGCGAAGGACACTCTCCAGCCGGGTATGAAGTGACAGACAGACCGTTCTCCTCGGTCTTCACATCCAGCTGCTCCTGCAGGTTGACGATCTCGATGCGAAGACGTTCCTCGCAGTGCGGCCCCTGCAGAGACTTCAGGTTAATGTGGAAGGCTGCATGAGTTCAGTAAAGATTAATGAACAGTCATCTGTACATGCAGAGGTGACGACAGCGACGTGTTGGCATCTGGAACATCGTCCTCGACCTCCTCTCCTTTCAGCCTGGAGAGCTCGCTGCACACCTTCCTCTGGGACATGGACAGCTCGGCCTGGACGAGGACGCGAAACACACGTTAATCACGATCAATACTGACATGTTTTAGGAATCTGATCTGAAAGTGGTGTAAATTATTCAGCTGATGACGCGGCGTCACTCACCAGCCGGCTCTGCACTGCGTTCTGCGACTGACTGAAAGATTTCTGTAAATCTTGAAGGAGTGCCTCCGAGGACTGGACCTGCGCCTGCAGCATGGACACCTGGACACACACAAACAGCAGCGAGCCTTAAAGTCTGTTTCTAACTGATGCAGGTAGTTTTCAATAACAGACACTCACACACACAGAGGCAGTGCATCCCACCTGTTTGTGTGTTTGGTTGGTCTGTGCGTCCAGCTCCTTCTCCAGCTCCTCCTTCTCCGCCTGCAGCCGACTCGCCTCGCCTCGCAGCTCCGACAGCTGTGTGTCACAAATTTGTTTTTTTTTAAGAATCCACATGAATAAACGAGAAAAGCCTAACGGAATCTCAGAAACAGACCTGGGCGTTGAGCGCATCCCAGTCGTGGTGTGTGACCAGGCGGTGTCCGGCCGGCGGCAGGTAAATGGCTTCGGGCACCAGCGTTCCCGTGGAGACCAGGGAGTCGGTGTCTTCCTGAGCGTGGAGCCTCCTGGGCAGAGACGGGGTGTCCAGGGAGAAGGAGGACAGCGAGGCTGAGTCACAGTTCCTCAGTGAGAAATAGCCCTCTGTGGGCGGCGAGGCTCCTTCCGTCTCGGGCACCGCTTCCAGCGTTCTCTCCGTCGCCTCGCCTTCCGTCAGGCTGTTGGCTTTGGAGGCCGGGGATTCGCTGGAGGAGGCCTCCGGATCCATCCTGCTCTTCCTTCCACTGATCTGACAGGTGGGGAAAAAGAAAAAAAAAAAAAAAAACACAAAACAAATGGTATGACTGAGTCTGGCACACCTGGAGATGCTTTCAGAAAAACAAAAGACGCTCACCGTGCTCTGTCCACTTGCCCTGCGGAACTCCAGAGACTGAGACTGCAGGACGGCTATTCTGGCCTCATACTGCGCCGCCGTCTCTGGAAACCAAACAGCAACATGCATTATATACCTGGATGAACATTCAGCTTCAGTTTTTGCTTTGAAACACAATTAATGAAGAGGAATCGGTCAAAATCAAAGTACATTTGCATGCATGGACTCAAAGCACCCAGAATTTGAAGTAGACAGAACCATTCTGGGTGTGTTCACATGTCGGACAAAGCAGGTTCAAATGAACTCGGCTCTGTTTCTGTGAATCATAAATAACATTCGAGCATAGAGAAACCACTCGATCAGTAAGAAAAACAGTAAGAAATACAACGTGTGTGTGTATTGTATTTCAATTTTAAGAATGTCAAGGTGAAGTAAATTTAAAGGGATTTGTCCTCCATGTTTTCTCGGTGTTGGCACCAATCAGACGCCTACACCCAGACTAATATTAACCTGCCCAGTAAGTGACTTTTCTGCAATAAAAAAACAGGAAAACTACATTATTATGGAATTGTTCTAATAAAGTAAACACAAGAAGTGAAAGTGGATTGTGTCGCTTTCCTAATGAAAAGGGAAAGCTACATTAAAGACATGAGCACTGACCTCTGAGAGCCTCCTGGAGCGACTGAATCTCTTGATCACATTGTTTTTGCAGCTCTGCCAGTTCCTCCTGTTTGCTCAGCTCGCAGATCGTCGCCACACCCTGCCAGTGTTCCACCTGAGCTCGGCAATCGGCTAGCTGGGCCTGCAGGCTGGCGTCTGGACGGGAGAACGGGAGAAGACACGCAGGTTTCTGCATTTTAATCGTTCGTGTGTTTGAGAACTACTCAACCATGAATAGCGAAGGCTGTTAAAAAAGATCACTTTTAAGTTTACGTCATACTTATTTCTTAAGAAAGCTGAGTGGGGATGCCTTGTGATGTCTGGCAACGTGTTTATGGTTACCCTGCTTCACACTGCAACCCTGAGCTGGATGAAGACACAACAGACGAACGGATGAAGGTCTGGGTGGATTTTAGAGCTGGGATGATGATTCAGCTCAACACGTCTTGTTAAAAGTGAGCAAAAATGACAAAGGGATGAGCAGAGCACTCATTTAAACTGCAAATATTGAAACAGCCTCGGAAGAAACCAAATGCACTGAGGGATGCTGACGTAGTAAAGATGTCTTGCTTGAGTTGAAAGTGTAAAACAGAAAAAGGGAAGAAACAAGACGGAAGTAACTTTGAAAGAGTTCTTGGCACCACATGGCCGAGTCTGGGGGTTTCACAAACAACCGATGAGAGAAAATATCCAAAAATGAGAGAACAGCTGGACAGGTTGGAAATAAAGAAAAGAGACCTTTGTGATGATCTGCAATGAATGAATATGCAGCAGTATTTGTATTTTCTTAGCGAGGATAATTGTGTGTGTGTGTGTGTTCAACATACATAACAGTTAAACATAAATAAAGGCAGACTGACTAACTGAACCCTGAGGAGCTTCAAATGATGGTCGTCATGCCTCATTGCAGCTCCATGTAAGTTCGTGTGTTTACACACACACACTCGCCATACTGTTTGACTCCATTGCAACACGCCCAGTGCTGTTCAACAGGGCACTTTAAGCTACTTAAGGACTTATGGAATGCTCGTGTATTTGTAAGTACATGGGAAGACATGTGCTCATGCTTACATTCTCACAACTTTTATTATGTTACAAAACGTTAGTTAACTTTATTATTTCTGAAGTCAACTCTGAGGTGTGAATAAATTCCCCTAAGTGTGAGACATTCAAAGAGCTGTGCTGTGACAATTTCGACTGCATACATAACTGCATATTTAGGACGTAAAGCTCCTTTTTCCTTCTCTTCCATATCTGTTTACATTACATATGTAGCCCAACGATCTCCACTGAAAGTGTGTGAGGATGAGCCCGTGTTTAATCCACAACAGTTCGGTTTTACACAAAGTGGCAACTTATCAGATTTCTGAGTTATTCCACATTATAAGATACTGTTGTTATATTGTTATTACATGTTGAGATCAATCATCTCAAGAGGCTTTGATCTGAAAGTCATAATCTAAAACTGTTGCACTAAAGTCTATTTTGTTACTCAACTTCCTGTCTGATAAACTAACAAGAACTTCACAGAAAAAATGTGTTTTGTTCCCTTGATTCTTCAAACAGGATTTTGGGAACACTGACTTCAACTCAAGCATATTTCAAAACACTTAATCAATAAACACATCATACTTTCAGAATCCAATAGTGGGAAATTCCTTTTTCTGCAATATCCAATAAGGAGCTGATGGGGGTCAAAGGTCATGCTCAAGTGACCTCTCCTCTGTGGGAATCGAACCTGTGAACTTCAGGCACCCATTCCTTGTTATAATGTGTTTATAGGCAAATGACAGCTGTAAAACGCTGAAACTCACTCCTCACCGGACCAGCACGGCTCTTTTCTCCGTACTTCAAGAAGGTCCGCGCGCCTCAGCTTTGGAAACAACCCCCTCACCTAAGCGCTAGCTTAGCGGCTAGCAGCGCCGCGTTCATTAAACAGGACAGCGATGCTAACAGGCCGACAGTCTGCGAGCTGACCAACAGCAACAGGTGGCAGCGGAGACAGTCCACAGGTGGACGTTTCCTCGTGCCATTCAGCTCGTGACGGTTTATATTCAGGCCTCGGCGCCGCAGCTTGGAGCGGATTAAAGTTTAACCTGCACTTTTTAACAGCCCACCTCGATCCTCGGTCTTCTCTCCGGACGTCTCCATCAGGTCACCGGCACGTCAGTAAAGACGTGGAAGACAGGAGGAAGAAAAAAAAACTAACAAAAAGCAGAAAAACGCGTCGAAGTCATTTTGTCCGAGCAGAGAGACTTTAGTGTGGAAATTATCAACACGGCGTCAACTTCTGGCGGGTTGCCAGGTCTGAGGGACAAAATCCAGCCTGAGAGCCGCTCTGAGAGCAGGGGTGTTAAACTGTCTGGTCTTAACTCAGTCAGATCTCACAAAGGTCGCGCCAATGTTTCAAATTAATGCACTAGACAACAACTCCAATGTTTTTTCTAAATGTTGGTCTGCTCAAGTCCAAAACAGACTACTAAAGACAACTCTTCAAATCTGCGTGAAAATCGCGGACCTGGCAACCCTGACTTCAGGAAACAACTTTCCCCGGTCTCAGCCTGAGGAAACACGCCCACCCTCTTCCTGTCCGGCTCCCCCGCCTGGAAGCCTGCTCTCAGCACTGGATCTCTCTCACTGGCTTTTAGCTTTCGGGGGTCAATGCGAAAGGGCAGAGCAGTTATATTTTTTTAAGAGGTCAATACAGAAACATCCTGCATCCTGAACACTCTTTATGCAGATTTAAGGGTTTGGTGCCTTATGCAGCTCATTGAGCCACAATATAAAATTAAATAAGTTGTGCATGATTGAGAGTGATTACAACATAGACCCTTTTAAGGGCCATTTCTAAAGATATGAACAGGAGAAAGGGAGCTTGAACACTTGACTCACTCTCATTCACAGCTACAGGCAGTGTACAATCAGCTCAAATGTTTGATTTTCTGGAGAAGATGATGCTGTGCCACCATGGACCAGCTCAACCAACTTTACAAAACAAAATTTAAAGCTGTATAGAATCTGGATCTACTTTGCCCGTTGCAATTGTGTTGCAGAGAGCTGATATCCACTCTCTCATAAACATGTCTATTCGTACAAGCGATGCGACTCGACCTCCAGTCTTCCGTTTTATTATCATCTACACAACTAGAAATTTGACATCTACAAATTATTGCAGTCTGAATCATTTGTGTGCAGTAGCAAGAGTTAAGCGTGATAATAAGGGGAATACATATTTATTAATTTATTGATAAAACTGCAGGCATAGCCCAGAGCTTCCTGCAGTGCCAGTGCCAAAGTGCACTTGTTAAGAGCTCATTAACCCATAAAGTCCTATAAATTTAGACATCCCTCAGCACAACGCTATCCGGAACAAACTGATAAGTTTTCAGTGTAAACTGTTATTCAGCAGTTTACGGTTTTTTCAACAGTATTGACTGAACAGAAGTAGAAATGCACGAAGAAATGATCGACTGCAAGGGTGTAAAGAGTACAATTCGTCATTTCACGTTAGATTTTGGACATCACCTTTATTTAGTTAAGTTTAAGACAAAATCACAATGTAGAAAGGAAATACAAAAAGTTGAATTGGTCTCTAGTAACATTTCTGATTGCTCAGCTGCTGTTATGAGGAGAATTATTTGAATATGGTTGTTAAACCACAGACTTTTGTCACATGAACAGGAATAACACTTAAAAATGTAACTTCATTATTCCGAGCAGTCGAGGCATGTGCTGTAGAAAATGCTGGCAAACAGGAGCTCATACAAAGTGACTCACACTAACCAGTGCTGTATGCTGTTCAACAAAAATATAAATAGCTTGGAAAACTTTAAATATTTTAAAAGTGGTATAAGCCTGAAGTTCTTTAAGAGGAGCAGAGGCACAGACTTCATGTGTAGAAATGCTTCCAGGAAGCGATCAGTAACAAAAGCTCATCTTATCTGCAGGATCAGTTTGTACCGAGGTATCTAACAGGTCGACAGTACTCTAAGCACCAGTACATGGAAGTGTTTCTGTGTCGTGTGCGTACAAGAAATTGTAAAGTGGCTGCTGATGTGAAATCTCTGCGATTCCAGGACTTCCTCTGGTCTTCAGTCGCCGCGGGAATTCTTCGGTCAGTCGTTCTTCACAGGTCCATGTCGTGGTCGCTGACGCTCTGGCGTAAATATTCTTCATAGAGCTTTTTCTGAAAGAGAAAACAAGCCATTAGAATCAAAACGGTCCGTTTACTATCGGAACGCTTCAAGCGTTTCGCACAAAAACTAACCTTTTTGGACTTGACGACCTCCTGAATGTAGTCCAGCTTCTCCTGCAGCTGCCGCTTCTGCTTTCCGGACATGGTCGTTCGAATTCTGAGAAATGATTAAAGGAGAGATTTTCAGTTTATTTTCATGATTAGGATTGGAAAGTAGAAAGAAAATCTTATTTATAAAACCACATGCTCCAAAATCTAAAGCGGTAACAGTGGACACACATGTTAGACTTCCTGTCTGAAACAAAACTGACCTTTTTTTGTTTTTTTTTTTATTGTTAAGGAGGAAATGAAAGTAACCGCAGCAAAGTGAAAAAGGTAACAAGAGCAAAGTACAATGGGCGACTGAAACATGGAAGTTTAAATACGCTACTAAACTATTGTCATTATGGAATTGAATCGTGAGTGCATCCAAAAACACTTAAATTTAAAGCAACATAAATTAAAGGACTAAAAAGCAGAAATTGTTTTTATAATTTGGGACATTTTTAGTCTTTACTGCTTGAGAGTCTAGATAATTTATGGCTATGAGATAAGAAGGCTCACACACACACACATTCATGTACCAGAGGGTTTCCCACCTGAAGAAGTAGTGTGAAACGATGATCAGCAGGAAGGAGAGCAGCACCATCCCCCCACAGCTGTACAGAAGCTGCTCCACAGACATCGAGTCAAACAGCCTGATGACGGGAGTCTGAAACACAACGGCGGCCTTTAGACTTCGTGGGTTCAATGTGTGGACTCCGGTCCGGCCGCAGCCCGGCAGACGGCGGTCGGCTCACCGTGTAGATGTTTAGAGTCTCGAAGCCCTGCGGACCCAGGACCTCGGACAGCAGCTCCCGGGACATGGTGCCCAGCGCCAGCAGAGCCAGCAGAGCCAGCGGGATGCTGAAGCCCAGCAGGGTCAGGATCCAGCTCTTGCAGCGGGCACGGCGGTTCTCAGAGGTGGTCTGCCTGTGGCGCCGCACAATCAGGGTGAGTCTGAGGTACGACTCCCGTGGGAAACCAGACTAGATTTTGTTTTTTTTTTTTAAACAGTGTTTGCCAACCTGTCCCGGAGGAGTGTTTCTGTGATGGCTTCGCTGATAAGCTCACAGTCCTTCTCCAGGGAATTCAGCGTGTTCTGAACCGTCTGGTTGATCGTTTTCTCAATGGTGCGACAAACCTCCTCGATCTGGTTGACGCAGCGGCTCGGCTGAAAACAGAGAGATGGATATCTTGGCTTTTTTGAAAACGTACAGTAGTCAGCGTGTTGATACAATGAGAGACGGAGCGTTAAGAACAGTTAGAACCCAGATCGTCGTCAACCACCACAAACACCACAGAACAAGTCTTACCTTGTTCGGGTTTGGAATGTAGATGGTGGGCATGTCAAATCCACATTTGTTGAGCCCTGGTCGCTTGCACAGCTCCTGGACAATCTGCATCATCACTCTCTGAGACACAATCACAAAAACAGATGTAAAGAGAAGGAAATCAAAGGAAGTCATCACACTCCTCAAACGCCTCTTCCTGTGCATACCTGTCTGTCCGACTCTCCGCCAGCCTCGTCAGCCTTGCTCAGATAAAAGTGCAGCCGGTCTCCGTGCTCCTCGTTCAGCAAGTCCACGATGTTGAGCGTACGCTTGCAAAGGGCCTGACCCATGGGGTCAAAAAACACCAGAATCAGGTCACAGAGTTTACCTGGAAGAGCCAGAGAGATGGTTCATTATTTCACCTGGAGATTCCCCGTTACAAAATCAATGAAATGCTAATAAAAGAAAGAGATTCGACTGACTCTGGACTCAATCTTTGATTTGGGATTAGTTAAACTTATGTTACATAATGTTTTGAATTTTTTATTGTTTTAACAAAAGAAGCGACGTCTCATATCCTGCTTCAAGGCTGTTTAATACAGTAGAAAAACATCGAAACTCACCCAACCACAAAAGAACCTGGTCCACGTCAAATGGATACTTCATGTCACCGTCCACCAAGCCCGGCGAATCAATGAACGTCACCAGACTGAAGCGCTTCTGTCTCGACGTGCAGATCTCCGTGCTCACGTACTCCGAAACACCTACAAACATATTCAGGAAGATCAAAGAATTGAAACAGGAGGATAAAGATCTCTCTTTGAATTCTGTTGATAAGTCACATGATACACACAGGCTTGTGACTCGGTCTGAAACACTCACCATCAAAATTTTGCAGAGGCTTGAAGTGTGGATAGAGATGAAAAGTAGCATTTCCCTATGAGAAAACAGAAAACAGATCTGTCAGAGAAGGTTTGCTATGCAGTTGAAGCAATAAATCTCTATTATGAGGTTTGGGAATGGGACACCATTAAACCAAAGAAAATGGAGGGGGGGGGGGGGTTACTAAAAATTATTGTTATGATTGTACTCACTGTGAGAGACTCCCTTTTGCGTCCGCTTGTGACAAAGCTGAAGCCTTGAGTTTCAATTGCCACTCCAGTGCGCTGAATGTGCTCCTCCACATACCTGAGGAAATCAAAACATAACAGCCACTGTTCAGTCTATAAAGGAAACAAAACCAGGAAAACTCAACAGAGCCAGTCTGGACAGGGAGAACGCCGTCTTTCAGACCTGCTGCATTTAATTTGGAAATCATACAGAAGATTAATCTTTGGTGAACAATAAATACTCAGAAACACATCAAATAAAAGAACACATACCAGTTGATGAAGGAGCTTTTTCCAGCAGAGTGGTTTCCCATCAGCATCACTGTGATTTTTTTTCTGGGCGGCAGCAACTTGACACCAACAGATTCCGCCACTGCAATCAACCCTGAACATGAAAAATAGAGTTAATAATGACTGATAATATAACACCTGGTGCATGGACATCGGAAAAAAAGATGGATCTATCAGGTAGAGGCAGAACAATGATGATAAGGCTGATGTTCAGTATGGCTGAGCTCAAGACTGCAGGGAGTCAGGCCGCTGATGATCCTCACTAAAGGATAATCTATTCCCAGACTGTGGAGATGTGGGGTTGTCTTTATTATTTCTCTGCACCGAGAAGTGTCAATCACGTACAGAACTGTCAGCACCTGGAGGCACCAGGCTCATTACAACAGTTCATAGCAGCAGCAAATGGAAGTGTTTGAAAGTGAGGATTTGTCGAATTTGTTGTGGCTGCAACCCACACACTCGGATCTGCTGCTCATCCCACAAATGCATGATTATTAGAAATGTTGCAACATGTAAAAGTTAAAACAGGATATTTAACAGAGTAAAAACTAATGAGATCAAAAGAAATTAATACTTTTAATAATTTTACAATTAAAAGTTGATTATAATCTAAAATGCATAGAAGTTTACAGAAAGAAAAAACAGGTAGTTGCGTGAAGTAAAAAGTTTAATATTTGAATAAATAAAGCTTTAACTGCGATAACAAGAGAATAAGCGATGAATCTCCTTCATGGTGTTCTGCAGGACTGCTGGCATTCAAACAGGTTTCATCGGTAAAACTTTCCTCTACAGTTAACAGAGCCTAACCAGCTGACTCAACATTACTAACCTGCAGTAACTGCAGCCGCCGCCTCTTCGGGCGGATGCTTTAACTCGTCCCCCCTTCATGCTAACTAGCGCAACGTCAGCCAAACCGCGCTGACCAGCTAACTCAGCTAGCGATTAGCTTCACCCTCGGCTGGGTCAGTTAGCGAACAAAACTGCTCGCAAATGCAGTTTAGCAGTAGCGGAAGTGAGAACTGGAGAGATTTGAAGCGTGTTTGGGGTGTGGAGGGCGTCCATCCCGCTCACCGCTGCTGGGATCCGTGTACAGCTGGTGACAATCCCGCAGGATGCGCTCGTCGCAGGACACGCCGCCGCTGATCGACTCCGCGTTGGCCGCACTCCGGCTCTTGGTCTTCCCGGACATTGCTGCGCTGCGGTGGGATATAAGTTTCAGACGGATGGGTGGAAGCAGCCGAAATGAAGCACTTTTGTGGAGGAGCCCAGAACAATCCCCGCCACCACCACCGGCTCGCCTTGTTTGAATCGCCCCGGTCCGCTGAAACAACGCGGCGTACACGCGTATGTGGGCCACGTCCTCAGCTGGGCGGATTTTATAGCAAAGGCTTCTGGGTAATGTAGTCCATCACCACACGCAGTTACTGTTGAATGAATAAAAAACACTCAAAGTACAAACATCTACATCCTATTATGAAATAAAACTTTAAATGGTGGCAAGAAATTAATATCTTGTAACCTCAAATTCTTATTTTGTAGCCACAAAATATTTTTATTATGAAAAACACTGATTTGAGGCCACAAAATATCAATTTAGAGACTGAAGTTAGATTTATAAAGTAACAAGTAGTCATATTTTAGCCTAAAAATAGTATTTCACATTCACAAATTAATATATTTTCATATACAGTTAGCATTTATGGCCATAAAATAGTATTTTACTGCCACAAATTCATAGGTCATCGTCAAAAGTTATTATACTAATTGGAAGCCACAAATGATTATTTTCTGGCCACAATTTAACATTTTATTTCATGTCTGGAGCTCCGTGGCACTCAATTTAGTCAGTGATGAGCAACAACATCATAAATTATATAACAGCCTGCAGTGTTAAAGTGTGCATTAGGCTGGCAAAATAAGCAGCCGCTATGCACACAGTTCAGTTCAAGGCTTCAAGAAAACATTTTTGCATTGTTGCACATGAACGTATGCAAGAAAATTTACACAGGAGACAATATAGGGTCTATAGATTAACAGCTATTTTTTTTTTTACAAATTGAATTTGTTTCTTTTGCAAACATCTAGGTTTATAAGGACTGCACATAGTATGATGGTGCAACTGTAATGGGAAATTACAGCAATGATGACAATGCTTGATATCGATGAACTACTTTATATTTAATTCAGCTTTCTTCATCTTCACTTTTGGGCTTTCAATTCAATCGGCAATTATTGATTCGGAATTTTAATTCTGTAGCTTGTCGGCAGTATTGCTCTGTCACACTGCCATTTGTTCATATTGTGTAACCACAACTATCAAGCACATTAGGCAGAAAAAAATGAACTATTCAATTGAATAAAGACGCTAAAGGTAAGAATATTCTGTGATTGGAAATTTGCCATTTTCAACAATCCATTTGGTGAAATGCTTCCCTTCACCGCAACATCAAATGCTATTAGCGCCCCTTTTGTAAATGCATCAGTGGTACTGGAAAGGTGCCTGCTGGTACTGGGAATCTACGAGGGCGTGAGCCAGAAGGATAATGCCAAATACTGTATTTGTTCTTGTTGAGGTTTGAACAGGAGAACAGGGCTGCACCAGTGAACTGATGGTGCAATAGAACAAAATTGATCTGAATTAAATTGAACATGCAAACTCAGAAAGGTCCCAAATGCAACACAGATTTCAACCAGGAATGTTTTCATTGTGAGGTGGCAGTGCGAATGTTCCATATTGTTCCTGCTAATTTTCCTAAAACAGTGTAACATTGGACACACTGGATGCAGTAATTTTTATTAAAAAGTTTCTGGTCTTCTTTGATTTTTTTGTAGGCTATGCATGGTTATTCAGCAAGCCAGATGCGACCCTCTGACGGGCCGCTTTTGACCTACGCGCCATATGTTTGTCCCCACTTTTTCATTGCCTTTACAGTACTCAGAACTCCAGACTTATTTCAGTCCGATACGTTTATTTGATCGCAATGAAATCAATTACAAGTATTTTTTGCATGTCATCAAAAGCTTAGCTGCACACAGAAAATAGCACAAACACAGAAGAATCAGCTGGAAGATGTTCTTGTTTTATTGTGAGCAGATATCATGCAGCGAGTACTCAGTGCTGAATCATTTTACAGTTAGCTGTTTGTTGTTGATGACCTTTGGATAACGGAGACGTCCATGTGTGAGTGTTGGTTTAACAGGCTCCCTTTCATGCAGAAATTTGTCATTGATAAGTCGTCTCATCGCTGAGATGACACGTACTCATGGGAACATTTGGAAAGGCAGGCTGTCGAGTGTGAAATGGCCTTTTGCGTCGACAGTCTGTTATCGCTTGGTAACATGTTTGTCTTTGAGCTTTGGTCTGTCGGTGTCGTTTCAGAGCACCGCTGGGCCGCCGTGTGACGGACACTCCTGTACACCTTCATTACCTTTTCATAAAGATCAAAGCCAAACTCCACTTTTCTAAAATTCTGATTCCTCCTCTCATCACACTTAAATCAGTGTAGAGGTGTTACGTTCATCAGCTCTTTGTGTTAATACGTGCACGGTCGGATTTGGTTAATGGGATCCTGAATAAATTAGCATAATATGTGGTAATAGAAATAACGTGATGACACTTGTCATTCCAGATTGCTTCTTGCAGGTCCATCCATTTTTTTTCATCCATTTTCTGCTGCTTGTCCTTTTCACTTTTCTGATTGGCTCAATTCATGAGTCATTTTCATTAGTTTTCCACTTTATAATAGCAATGCTGGATTAATTTTATAGCTTACATATATACGAATGTAAAATTTGTAAGATGCATATTTGATTATTACAACAAGGATTATTATAACAACAATGACGGTGCGGGAGGATTCAAGGTGAAGGGTGTCATGCTTCCAAAAACTGACAAACACTGTGAGGCTCTTCACTTTTCCTTCATCATTATATCACAAGAGTCTTTTGTCTTTGGCTACCAGTGAGCTTTCCTTTCTTTGGAAACCAGCTCCAGGAAGTGGGAGTGACTTGCATAGAGTGCGAAAGACGAGTCGACATCAACCCATTTGACTTGTCCTGCGTCATCGCCGGCTTGCAGCGGCAGCTCACTCACACTGTTTCCTGGAGAGATAACAAGGATGGTATTAAACGATTGTGATAAGAAGACAAAGAATGCATAGAAGTATAACTATTTTGACTTTTCATGATTTTCTTGACGATACCTGAGTCATCATGAAAGTTGACAGCAACAGTTTCCATCCAAGCATTGTCAGTGTTTCTTGGGTCATCGACGTAGCCTTTGTAAACCTACAAATGAAAGATCAGCCGGTCAACTCGAAGGAAAACCTTGTAGTCTCAATGTGATGCTTGCTCAGCATCAATAAGTGGATCTATGCCAATTACTAACTTGAAACCCTGCAGATGTGAAGAGTTTGCTAATGCGTTCGTGGATCTTTGCTTTCTCCGTTGGAGGCACTGAAAGTGAGTTCAGGGCTTCTTCTGAGAACTCCCGCTGCAGCGTGAGAGAAACCTGCTCGCCTGGATCAACCATCCCCTAAAACAAAACGAATAATGTGCACACAATTTAACAAGCAAGTCATCAGTCTGCAGAATCCGACAGATGATTCTCCTGCATGAACAAGCTTGCTGTTTTAGAGAGAGGGTTTTAAATATACTGCTTGAGGGACACAACCAAAACCTTGAACAAATGAGAAGTATGTGGTATAGGTGAGAAAAATCCAGAAGAATAACACAGTTGGATGGAAAATTTTACAAATATAAAGTGCAAAACAACAATAAAGAAAAAAAAAAGAAACATCTACCAACCCCAGGGATGGCCCACTCGCCACAGTCTTTCCTCTTAATGGACACAAACTGCAGAATTGGTCGTTTGGAGACCGAGTGAAGAATCTTCGCTCCTTTGGCGTCTATTTTCCATCTGTCAGATAGTAAAACAGATGAGACCATCCGTCATTAATAAAAAGTGTGAAATGTAAGAAGCTCTAAGTTCCCGTCTCCTTAGCTGTGAAATGTGACACAAAACTGCTTAAGTGATAATTTTTTGTAATCAACTGAGTACCAGTTCTTTGGATAATTCAGCTGATCAAAATAAACAAAAATGACCTTGTGACGATGGGATCAGCAGCATGATTGGGTCCCCAGCGTCCGAGCAAGCCTCTGCCAGTCAACCCGGTGCGCCCACGTGGATTTCTGAGGAGGAAACAATAGATGGAAATCATTATTTGCACATAGTTTGAATAAATATTTGTCAAAAATGTTTTTACAGGGAACCTGCACCTTACAAATGTTGGGACATAAAGTCCTTTCTCTATAATTATAGGCCTTCCAGACAGACTTAATAGAACAACTGGTAATAGTACGACATCATCTAATATGGTTGTAAATTAAAGCTTGACTTGAAATGCCTTTAAAAGCTAAAGACATATGAAAGGTTTAGTAAAACTAATACTTGCATTGGCTTCCCGGATTCCACTTTGTATTTCCCTTCAAAGCTCGTCCTGTCCACACCCCCATCCACTGTGTTGAACTGAGGCGAGAAAGAGCTGCAAAACCACCAAAGGTTTAAAAAAAAACAGGATAAATTAATTTGAGCATGATCCTTTGGCAGAAAGAACAAAGATTAATAATAGTAATATCATCAAAAACACAACTGATTCAAGTATCGCTTACCCAATTTCAGGATCGGCCCACACTGGCTTCTTTAAAACAGCAGGGTCGGTGTAGCTGGGGGGGCTATACTGTGGCCAGCTCTTACTCCAGTCCACCTTGTCGTCGGGCACAGAGAAGCGTTTGATTTTGGACCCCGGATACTGTGAGCATCTGGACTTCACAAAAGATGCTGCTGGGGATGGCATTGTTTTGACACTGGTCATGTAGAGGTTACAGCAGCTGCTGCTGATGGGTGTGATGGTTTGACTAGTTTTCAGAGGGCAATAAGATGAGCAGGAGAGAGCGGGCCTGCAGGGGAAGAAATATGAGACATGAAAATCCAATAAGCATAGCATGTTCTCTCTTTCTCCGGATTGTGGCCTCCAGTGACACCACACATGCATCTCACAAGCCTTTGACACTTTATTCAATTTTTGAAGAAAAAACTCTTTCCTAAGAGTGGTAACAGCAATGCTAAATATTCTGTCATAATCCAACAGCACATGAAATGAAGAGTGAACCGAACAATTAATCAGCAATGGAATCAATAAAGGTCTCCAGGATAATGGACTATACACTTATTTATAGAGCCATTGTTGGCTATCAATATTCCACTGAACAAAAATAAACGACCATTGGTGCACAAAGAATATACCTTGCCTGAAATTGGCTTGATCTACAAGACACTTGTAAAAAGTAAGAACCAAAGTAACAACGTTAATTTGATGGATGCTGAGCACATACATCAACCTGTAATTTGAAGACATTAAACAGTGAAATTTGATCATCATCATATTTCACAGAAATATTTCAAGGTTGCTGTTTGAAGAAAAAAAATCAATACAAATGCCTCTGACTCAACATGAAGAAAAAAGAATGTGCTTTTTCAATCTACTCCTTTTGAGGAAGGGCAGCATGTTGTCATCCGAGTACCTAGAGATCTTACACTTCCTTATCACTCCAATGTGAAGAAACTTTGTTCTGCAAAATTGCATTTAGCTATAAGCTCAAAATTCAGATGACAGCACATTTTTAAAAACATATGGAATGTTACCAAATAACGTGCTCCCAGTAGATTCGACACTGATAAGCGTCGAGTGTGACTCTGCCCTCAGACACTATCATGAAACTGTTCCGCAGTGTGTGGTAACAGATTGTTCCCTGGTCAAAGCCAGACGGCTGAGTCTGCACACTGTAAAAGTCAATAAATCGTAGTGGAATAATTTACTGAGAAAAAAAACTGACTGGTTTATCATCTAATAATATCGGAGCCTATTGTTTATTGCATGCAACTAGCCCTGTCTCCCCTCAATCACACGACTAGTTTACAACCGATCCTGTCTTGCAGGGTCAAACGTGAACAGGTTCTCATTTATTCAGTAAAGCTAATGTCCGTACCTGATTCCCGAGGTGACGAAGTTGTGCGGGAGTCCGAGGAGAGTTAACGCTAAACGAACCGGCCCGATCCACTGTCGCTGCAGAAGTAAATGAACCATTCCTTGAAAGAAATCAATCAGGTACTACCATTAGGTACAACAACCACAACACGCAGCACCCAGTATCCAGGAAGTGCACCGCCTTGACGCGGTGACGTCACTCAAGGGGCGCGGCTAAACAGGCGCACTCGTTTCCATGGTGACCAGAGTCAGAGGCGTAAACTGTTGAATGTAGTAATACATTGTATTTAAAAGTAGGAAAATGATCAGTATTATTTGTTACATGCTACTATATTTGATGTATTTTTTGTTTGACAAACAAATTTTCATGAGAAATAAGACATAATATTTTTAGACAACACATGTTTATTTCTATAGGACCATTCAGAGTAGACACAAGGGAATTCACAGTGCTTTGCAAAGAAATATATTAAAACAAGAGAATAAAGTTTAGAAAAAATGAGATAAAGGAAGTGAAATTAATAAAATCTTTTTTTATTGGGAAGTCTAAGCAAATAATAGTGTTTTAAGGCCTGAATTCAAAGAAGAGAGTGTGTCGGCAGTAACCAGGTGAGGAAGAACTAGAAGCTGCTTCTACTAGTAAATCTGAGGTATATCTGAGACCAAGACCATTCAAAGATTTATAGAAAACAAGTAAGATTTTGAAGTTAATCATTTGATATGCATGCAGACTGTGCAGAGATTTAAGCACAGGTCTCATGTGTTCCACCCATTTAGAAGAAGTGCTTCCAGGTAGATGAGCATGTCAAACTCAAGAAAAACGTTTCATATTAGATAGTAAATCCGCAAAAATGTGAACCATCAACAAAAATTCAGATAAATTAATTTAGTACTTTCAGATTCATTGGTATGTTAACTTCTTGTTGTTTTTATTTTAAATATTATACTGATTATAGTCTTACTGATGTCTAAAACAACATTCTTTAAAAAATCTTGACAGAATTTTCCACATCAACAATTAATTTTTTTTTAATAAAATGTAAAATTTCGTTCTTGTTCGGTTCTGCAGAGATTGATAAACAGTAAAGGTGGATTAAATACACATGTGAAAGTGTGTTTTTTCTGACAAACCACATCAGGATATTGCTGTGGTCGTTTTGCTGTATTAAACGAGCTAAATAGGCGGCGCCTCTGATTTGAGCCGCAGCCAACTGAACACCACGACTCCGCCCAAACAAGTCATCCTTGTCGACATATCTAACGCACCATTATTACCGTAGTTTGGCACGCGCATTTACGCTCGGCTCTGAGACCAAATCCGCGCTCCCGCATCAAATCCATTTACTCTCTGCTAGTACGGCGCGGCCCGAACGAGTCGCTTCGCCCCGTCAGGCAGACCATCCGCCCGGTGAAAGCACCAGACCGACGTCAAAAGAGCGCGGGTTAGCAGCGGCGGCAGCTCGGTGAAAGAGTCGGGACCGAACGGGAGCGCTTCGGAGAGGAAGAATGGCGGAACAGGGCAGCACTGCAGCGGTCGGGGCCACAGGCTGCAACAACGCTGCTGCTCCCATGGCGGCTGGCACTGTTGCGCATGATGTGGCGCCCGAAGAGGCTCCGGGAGGACCGCCCGGAAGACCCGGAGTTGGACCGAAGCCCGGGTCCGAGTCCGTCAAGGGCCAGGTGTTTGATGTGGGCCCCCGCTACACGGACTTGTCGTACATCGGGGAGGGGGCGTACGGAATGGTGTGGTGAGTAGCGCTCCTCTGTCGGGCTGCCGTAGTACGGAGCTAACATAAAGCCGTCCGTTAGCAAACACTGCTAGCCTGTGTTCAACAAGCGGTGCCAGCGAACCGTGGGAGCAAGTCACGATGCGTGGGTTTAAAATAGCTGGCCGGGGTTCAGGCGACGTTAAGCCTCAAGACGGCTCATTTTCTGCTCGGCAGGTTAGCCGAGCGGCTACAGGCGTGGCTATCAGCTTTACAGGAAACAAGATTGAGGGTGATTGCGCAGGGCTGAGCTCTGCAGGCTGCATTTGACCACAGCCAGTGAGCGCTGCGTTCAGATTGTTTTATTTATTTTTTTTTTATTTTTTTTTTTTTTGCTGAGTGACACTGTCACACTGATCTCTGCTTCATCTCTGCTCGCCTGACAGAAAAGTCTGCAGCGGAGCCGCTGCAGAGGCTGTAAACGGGGAGGATTTGTCATCCGGAGCGGGGCCTTTCCGCGTGTTATCGCTCTGTGGGATCTGCAGCTCCTGCGTGGACGTGTTATTGAGCAAGCCTGCTCTTGATATCGGTGTGAACTCGAGGTTGAGGCGAGCGCGCAGTCAGACGGGACGGCGCTGTGTGTGTCTGCGCGAAACGCCGAGTGAAGAAGCTGGAAGCTGGGCCCGCACATCCATCCCAGCAGGACTCGGCATGCAGCTCCATAGTGCTGTTTTGTTTATGTCATCGTGGTCATGTGATTCCACTGTTGCAGCACTGTTTGTAAACACAGTCGACACCCACTGGATGGTGAAGTCGCAGAAGGACACAGTCTAAAAGTCACCTGTGGAGATGAGTCTCATTAAACGCCTCTTAAAAATATACATGCTATGTTAATATTTATGATTTCCTACAAGCGAAGCAACGTGTGTGGTCAACAGAACATAAGGTTGATCCTGGAAGGAGTTTAATCTCCGTTCACAGGTGTTGGGAGGATGTCCAGCTGCGCCTCACTGCAAATGTCTGATCAGTTACATAATCCATTCCATTTGGGCGTGCAGACGTGGTCAAGACGATCTGAAGAAGCACAAACATGTTTGATGAGCTAATGTGAGTGCTCTGAAAGCCTCTGATTAGACACACACACACACACACACACACACACACACACACACTCGGCCATCTCCTGGTTTTTCATGAGCATTATACAGTAAAAGAAAATATGTTCACAGAGGGGACGGATTAAAGAAAGCAACAGGAACTTGAGTATTTACTCGTTGCAGCAGAGATATGTAGGAGTCCGTTCTCTGAACACACAATATGTTGAATCTTGAGGCAGATGGGCTGCAGCAGGAGAGGGCCACAGCGGGTGCGACTGCTGTCAGCCAAAAACAGGAAACCGAAGGCTGCAATTTGCATGGCCAATCAAGGGTGGACAATGGAAGACTGGAGAATGTTTCCATATGGCTTATCATTTATGTCACAGCGTTAGGACGGTGGGTTCAGAATGGGAAAGACACGACTTAAAGGAAATTGCTGCGGGTGGGGGAGAATGGTGGGTGGGATTGTCTCGGTTCACTTCGAGCGCCTTAGGTAAAAAATAGTGTTTAAGTATCAGTTATTTTGAAAATATGGCGCGTAGATATAACTGATAAACACAGCATGCAAATGATTTCATGAAGTTCAGAATACGCAGCACTGTCATGTCTGTTGAACCAGCATCATGAATGTTTGGGGAAAACTTGCTGGAGAAAGTTAAATGCCATTAAAAACAACACAGGGCAACAGGTAGTCAGAGCAGCACAGCAAAACATACAAAAAATTTCATAGCTCCCACAGCGAAGGTGAAAAATCTTCTGATACGCACGAGATAGATCTAAGCAGAAACCTACTTTCCAAACGTCTCCTGTCGCATTACGTCTATGCACAGTTCAGGAGCATGACCTAACACCTTTGCAACATGCAGCTTTTAGTACCAGCAGCTTTGGCTACTAAAGAAGGCGTCGGTACGCCTTGTATAAGCAACGCGTTCTGCAATATCTCTGCACGCTTGCCCCATTAGGAAAGATGTGATGTAACCGTCGTCCCATATGAGGGTCGGTGTTGGTGAAAAAACCTTTCAGCAAACGTGTATCTTTCTGCCACTAATTGATTTAATGATTTTTCATAATTCTAGATCTCGATGCTCCACTCAGCTCAGTGTTGCCTGACCGGGGCGTCACCAGTCGGAATCGAGCATAGTAACCTTTAAATCTGAACTGCATGATTTATTGTGGATTTATCATCACGATATCAACATGTCGTAAAAGACTGACCGACTGAGCTGCAGTACGCTGCTTCCATGCACTGTGCATTTCACTTCCTGATTTGAATATCACATCATGCCTGGTGGCAACAGCCCAGATGTTGGAAGCACAAACATCAAGAAAACAATGGCTGAAAATAAGTGGAGACTGCAGGTATATTTGGGTATATAAGAAAGAGCTCTGCTATTATTAACTGTTTAAAGGGGATTGCAACAAATGCAGCTCTTTTGTAAATACAGACGTCAAAGTTTTCCCCTTATTTTAATGGAAAGATTGACTCTATTCTTAAAATATTAATTAACATTTTAAAATCAAGAACTATTAGGAAAAGCAGTTTTATACGAAAAGCTCTTTGCCTTCTCAGGATAAAGGATTTCTGCAGCTGTGCTGTGTTGACGTTAATTCTGACACGCTCACAAAATGTCATCGCCGATGCTGCTGCCGTCTACTGTGCAGTTGCGTTCTGATCTCTCATCTTGCTGAAATAGTTATTTACAGTCATCCCATGGGCCTCTGATCTACGTGGTTTTTTTTTCTTTTGTTTTTTTTTTTCTCTTTCTCCAGTAGCTCCTGGTCTCCATCTGGACACCTCCACCGTGCTGACACTGCGCCTACACACACACACAGAGCTCCACAACAAAACACACCAAAAAGACATGTTACATGTTGCCTGCAGAGACGATCTGCGGCACCGTTTTACAGCCGCTGTCGGCCCAGATGACGACTGTGTATATGCGTGTGTGAATTGTTGCAGTGTGTAACATGACACCTGTGTTGTGTTCATCCCCCCCCACCACCACCACCACCACATCCTCTGCATCCAGCTCCGCTCTGGACAACGTGACGAGACAGCGCGTGGCCATCAAGAAGATCAGCCCGTTTGAGCACCAGACGTACTGCCAGCGCACTCTGAGGGAAATCAAGATCCTGCTGCGTTTCCACCATGAGAACATCATCGGCATCAACGACATCCTCAGGGCGCGGCACATCGACAACATGAGGGACGTGTATCTTTTCACCACTGCGTTTATCGTCCCGCTCTTCATGCATGTGCGAATTTCAGTTAAACTCACTCAGTGAGTTTCATTGAGTTTTTTTTTCAGTAGATATTCATGAACAGACATGTACACAGTCAGTCTGCAGGAGAAAATTCCCCAAAGCTGGTAAATAATGAAAAGTCCCAGCGCTGTAATGGACGAGTCGTCGAAGTTTCTTTGCAGTAATTCTCTTTTAGAAACACCTGAAGTCATCGTTCCTGTGAAACACAGGAAATCTCAGGTTGATTTAATGATCTGCTTTTTCACCCAAACAACTGAAAGAGAGCTTTAGTGGTTTTAACGTGAACCAGAGACAGCCATAAGTGTGTTTCTGTTTTGGTCTGTGACGTACTCTGTTAAAACAGGGTGAAGTAATCTCATGATCAAGTGCTGGCATGAAAGTTGCCTGCGCATCAGTTTTCAGGTGTAGAGGTAGGGTTGGGCGGTATGAACGAAATCTTATATCACGGTGTCAGAAATTTCATATCACGGTAACGGTATACAGCAGGGTATTATTTTTCCCCTGCAAATTCAAATGATTGCTTAAAAATAACCAAACTGTCACAATTGCTCATTTTCCTATTTTATTTTTTAAACTCCGGTTTATATAACTTCAATTATTAAAAAAAAAAAAAATCACAACATGAAAGAAAAAAAGACCTGAGTTTTTAGCGTCGCTCCCGGAGCCGCTAGTCTCTGCGTCCGTCATTATGGCTCCCACCTCTCCAGGATACGCTGGTGTTGTTAGCGAGCGCACCCTGTGCTTACCTGACCAATGAAACGCAGCGAACAAACCCCCCCCCCCCCCCCCCCCCCCCCCCCCCCCCCCACCACCACCACCACCACCACCACCACCACCACCACCACCACCACCCCCCACGAAGACGTCGGGACACGCTGTGAAAATGTACAAACGGACCCAAACAATTGCGCTCCGGCTGTCCCGTTGGCGAGCGCAGACGACTGTACACTGACTGAGAGAGCTGCAGCAGACATCTGCTCTCTCTCCGGTGTAAACAGTATGGCACAATTTCAACCGGTATACACCTTTACATCGTCACACGGTATCATACCGTCATACCGCTCAGCCCTATGTAGAGGAGATGAAGTGTAATTCACTACCTTATTTATTTTATTTATTTTTTTTGCATGTTAAGCTGGACTGAAAGACGTCTTGATTCAGTCACAGTGACGCTTGTGCCACCGAGAGCTTTAATGGTGAGTCACTTAAAAATGACTTGTGTTAAGTGTCAAGTCAAAATAAACTGAACTAATCTATGGTCAATATAGTCAGAATTGTATTTAGTCTTTTCTTGATTTACATCAAGTGTCTGTTTAAGCAGCCTTTATTTGGACTGATTTGATCCGTTGTTTCAAACAAACGTTGAGCTAATTCCTGAAAGTTTTTAATACCTCAGCTTTTCACAGTTGAAAGACTGAGTAGATGCAGGACTGGAAATTTGTCTGCGAACATGGAATGACTGCAGGAAAAATAACAAGAACTGCTGTTATTTTCCAAAAAAATAACATTCAATAACTTGCGATCTCTCTGGGTCCTCAACTTTATTGCGAGAGCTTTGTTTTTTTGTTAAATTGAAAGTGTGTTTTAGAGACTTGTGTTTGTGATCCCACACGGTTCAGTTATTGAGTCTTCCTGCTGCTGATCAGGCCAAAGAAAAAGGGCCTGAGAGCGAACTGCAAGACGCTCTGATAACTCGCCGGGTTTGTTTCTTGTGCTGAATCACGGCGCGGATCGGTGTCGCTCTTCGGCCCCGTCAGGCAGTGCCGAGCGGCGGGCAGAGATGCGAACGTGGGCTCGGCCGCCGTGAAAAGCTGCATTGTTCGCTGAGAGACGCTCACAGATTGCGAGTCCTTGTGTCGGTTCTGAGCCTTGTGTCCCTGTTTGGCGTGAGTACTCCGCTTTGTTGTGATGAAAGCTGAGCAAGGCGAACGTGATGGACGCAGGACATCGGCGTCTTTTAGCAGGTCGGCCCGGCGCCTCTGCCGCTGTGCTCCTTGACCCTTTGCGTCCCTCAGCTACATCGTCCAGACCCTGATGGAGACGGACCTGTACAAGCTGCTGAAGAGCCAGAGGCTCAGCAACGACCACGTGTGCTACTTCCTCTACCAGATCCTGAGAGGCCTCAAGTACATCCACTCTGCCAACGTGTTGCATCGTGACCTCAAGCCCTCCAACCTGCTCATCAACACCACCTGTGACCTCAAGGTACACACACACACATTTTACACATACTGTATCTGGGAATTCAACCCTCATGTGCGGTAAACATTTCCTGAAAATCTAAAGTATGTGTTCTCAGGTCCGTGTCAAGTTTAGAAGGTAAATGTTAAAAATTACAACCTAAAACCACCTGGAGACTTCATATGTGCTGTCTTCCTAACTGAAGTCTTCACAAAACTGTTTCCTTCCATAAAAAGATCTATTTCGAGATACATGGTTCGTTTTTTTGTTATTTCCTTATATAGTCGCAGTAGGAATACTTTCGGCCTCCTGGGAGCGAGGGTTACATTTCTTGTTGCCCTCACAATGATCAGCTGCTCGTCTCTGATTTCAACATTAGCGAAAGGGGAGAAAACGGTTTCCTCAACGTTGTGGTTATTTAACACAAAGGATCTTCAGCTTTTCTGTTTTTTCGTAAGTGAAATTAGTGTGTTTACAGAGTCGCTGCATCAAGCTCAACAGCTTGACATGGAAACTGTGGGTTTTTATTTCGGTGCGACGGTCTAAACATAGCAACAAGTCATGATTTCTGCCCGCTGCTTTCAGGAGTTCAGACAAAATGTACCAACAGAACGTCCAATCAAATCCTTGCAATTTGTTACAAGGCTTCCTGAGTTTTATAGAAATGCACTGAAGTGTGTGAAAGTATATTTACTTCCACCGTTGATGTCCAGGAGTGCATTTCTGTGAGGACTGGTGAAGTTTTTTTAAAGTTTTAAACATGATAGAACAAGTATTTTCATCTCTTCAGTCATTTCCTTGTGTGATTTAAAGACTGCAGTAACTCACAAAGCATGTTCACTTTCTTTTTGTGTGTGTGTGTGTGTGTGGCTGGGTTTGCCCTCCTCCCTCTCTGTTGGCTAACCTCTCAGCAGCCAGTCATCAATCCCTGGATTAGCCGGCCATGTGCGGGTCGACAGAACAAAGGCTGCACATAATGCAGCCTTCAAATCCTCTCCTACAGATGAATATCACTGCGTATTTGATTAATCTTTGTATTTTTTTACCAGTAATGATATTTGATGTACTGTATACCTCTGAGTAATAATAAAATAGGCACAGAACGGATTTTCCCCTGATTTGCACTCGTCTGCTGCTGTCTGCTCCCCATTTCAGCTCATTCCTCACAATTTTTTCTGGAATTCAATCCGATTTTCTACCTTTTCGCCGAGACTTCAAAACAGCGCCTTCAAATTTGAAGAAATTGGAACCGTTTTGTTTTAAAAGTCTATATTTGAACCTCTCCTTGTGTGCTTTGCAGATCTGTGACTTCGGCCTGGCGCGGATAGCCGACCCCGAGCACGACCACACAGGCTTCTTGACCGAGTACGTGGCTACGCGTTGGTACAGGGCTCCAGAGATCATGCTCAACTCTAAGGTACGTGTGTGTGTGTGTTGAGTGTGTTGTGTGTGTGTGTGACAGACTGACATTTCCGTCTCTCTCTGGATCTTTTGGGTTACGCTGCTCTGTGTTGCAGGGCTACTCGAAGTCCATTGACATCTGGTCAGTGGGTTGCATCCTGGCTGAGATGTTGTCCAACAAACCGCTCTTCCCTGGGAAACACTATTTGGACCAGCTCAACCACATACTGGGTGAGAGGCAGATTCCTTTTGGTTTCTGTGTTTCATAAGAGTTCCAGATCCTGAAGGTGTGTGTGTGTGTGTGTGTGTGTGTCTCCTCGCTCGGTGTGCAGGCGTTCTCGGCTCCCCCTGTTCGGAAGATCTGAACTGCATCATCAACATGAAGGCCAGGAACTACCTGCAGTCTCTGCCTTACAAACCCACAATCCCCTGGGAGAAGATCTACAACAAGGCTGACTCTAAAGGTTCGGTTTTATAGTTATTATGCCATAAGCATTAAACGGATTGATGTAAAATGTGAAAGAAATAAAAGCAACAGCCTCAACGGTCCCATGCCAACAAAGCCGTCCATTCACACTCTGGAGGTTTCTGCTGATCGCAGCTCTTGGTTCTGCTCCCACAGCTCTGGACCTGCTGGGCCGCATGTTGACCTTTAACCCCAGCAAGCGCATCAGCGTGGAGGAGGCCCTGGCTCACCCCTACCTGGAGCAGTACTACGATCCCACAGATGAGGTGAGAGCCTATTTCTCTGCCGGCGCCTTGAGGAACAAGATTTGTGCCAGCGGCGGGGAAAATAAGTCCTGAAAACATTTACATTTTCATCAAAGGGTAAAAGAGAGGCCGAGTGGCTGGAACACTCGGGGAGCTTTGTTTGGGACCCTGATGCAAGAGCTGTTTTGTGGGGCTTTTTTCTGCTTTGTGCTGGGAAGCCTCTTAGCTGTGCTGGGAATGCAATTAGTGCTCCGATTTCTCCATGGTTGAGCTGGAGAGAGGGCGAAGAATTAAATCACTAATCACATCTCAATTTATGTAACGGGGAAGCAAAATCTCAGCACTTGCGCCGTGGATTTCCTCACTGCTTTCTCCAGCGTTGTTGTTTCTTTGAGCTCTTACCTTGCACAGCAACATTCCTTTGTTTAGTTTTTTTGTCCATTCAGTAATGCCTTGCTCTTCCACAGGTTCAGATAACCTCCAGGTCACTGCCGCTGTTTAGTTTTGTCGAGAAGGAAATCGAGCCGCGCTTTCACAAAGGTGTTTCTTTCCTAATTTAGCCCGACGGCTGGTATAATTAATGGGTGTGTTTGTGCCCGCAGCCCGTAGCGGAGGAACCCTTCACTTTCAGCATGGAACTGGACGACCTTCCCAAGGAGAAGCTGAAGGAGCTGATCTTCGAGGAAACGGCTCGTTTCCAGGAAACCTACCAGGGCTCCTGAGGCTACAGGTACACAGGAAGCCCGGCCGTTCCTGCGGGCGAACACAGGAAGCTGAGCAAACACGTACGGAGCGTTTTAGGGAGAAAATCCCAGCTTTTTGGGACATTATCGAAACCATTCAGCTCTCAGGAAGACACGTTCAGTATGTCCGACCTGTGAGAACGCCTCGTATTGTTTGAGCTTTGAGACCACTAGATGTCAGTGAAACACAAACCTCACACGAACACTAATGCAGCCGGTGACAGACGAGTCTGTGAACGCGGAACAGCTTCCACTCCGCTAAAAATACCTTCTACAGATATCAGGTTCT
Organism: Salarias fasciatus; assembly: GCF_902148845.1. NCBI lineage: Eukaryota > Metazoa > Chordata > Actinopteri > Blenniiformes > Blenniidae > Salarias > Salarias fasciatus. The sequence continues at coordinate 8,794,372 of NC_043748.1, read as the reverse complement.
ACGCATCTGGGTGGAAAATGTGGGAGTGAAAAACCTTACGCAACGAAGCAAACAGATCAGTGTGTGTGTCTGCACATGAAACGTTTTACACCTCTGATGCACACATTTTAAAATGTTTTGAGTTGTTTAAAACATGCATTTCTTTTCCCTCTCTTCGTTTTCAGTTGATGCCAAACAGACGCCTGGAACAAGAAGACCCCAAAACAACTTGCTAAAACAAACAAACGACAACAAAAAAAAAAGAAAACTGCATCTTCAAGAAAACCAACCAAGAGCGAAAACAAGAAATATGAACATTTTACCTGCTTAACTTTCCATTTCTACTGCAAGAGAGAGAGAGAGAGCTGAGTTTGAATTAGGTTCCGGTGGCTGGGTCTGTCCTCCTCATACCGTTTCAGTTGTGTTTGTGTTGAACGCTTCCCCTCCTCTCATCTCTCGTCCTTTTGGTTAGTTTACTCTCCCACTCTCTCCCGGTTTCGGTGTGCAGTGACTCGCCGCCGCTTCTCCTCTCCTCGTCGAACCCTTTTCTCGCGTCGCAGGCCCGTTTTCTCCTCTCTCTGTAGCTCCCCCCCTCCCCCTCATATATCCACGTACTACTGTATTAACCGACTCCATAACTTTCTTGTCTTGATCCGTATAAATTTCAACCCGGAAAAAAATTTGAGGGCTAAAAGAACAGGGATGCTAATCGGGTGTGTGGATGTACATATAAGAGTATTAAAGCTTTTTCTTTTTTTTTTAATGTGCTCATTGCAGTTTCCATGTGTATACCATTGTTTTCAGCTCAGTTGTATTTTTCCGTTTCTGTTTTTTTTTTATTTCAGCCATCTTTTTTTTTTTTTAAAGCTGCAGACTAGAATGTCTTTCTTTCTTTTCTAAAAAAAACCCCACTCTCTGATGTTTCTGTGGATGCATGCATTCCTGCAGTGTACCAACGTGGCAGAGCGAGATGCAAAGAATTCGCAGTAGTGTCGTAGAATTGATGACCCAAAATCACGCCGGCGGGGGCTTCGATCCACACAAGGAATGCTCTTAATTTTTAATGGCGTCCCTCGCACCTGTGCTCCTCCTGCTCAGACATGTCTGCCGTGGAGCTGAAAGCAAAAGACGAAGCTGCTCTGAGAAAACTACATGAAGGTTGCTGCTGCAGGGACGCCGCCGCCGAGCAGCACATATCGGTTCCTCTGTCGACCCCTCGCCGCTCTGCCCTTTGCGTCTCACCCCTGCTCCCTGTTGACTCGCTGTTCCTTGTTGGTGACGGACGGCGACTCGTGTTTGCTCCAGTTGCATGCGTCGGTTGTTGTTGGTTTCTGCTCCTGTGTTGTTTTTAGCTGCTGCTTCCTGGAGCGACGCGTGGGTTCAGTTCGGTCTGCACTCTTTCTTTTTTCTTATGTTTTGTTGTCTTTGCCTGTTCTGGGACCAGTAAGAGAAAAGCGGACCATGGCGGCAGGCTTGTGATGTGTAGCCCCGCCCCCTTGCAGCAGATTGGTTTTGCATAACCAGGTGTTATTTTTCGATGTTCATCTGTTCTTTTTCTTTCTTTTTTTTTTGTCTGACCTCCCGACCTCTCGCCACGCTTTACTCAAAAGGGCTGCCTCCTCTTCCTCCTCCTCCTCCTCCTCTTCCTCCTCCTCCTCTGTTTTTGTGTCTTTCTGCTTCTCCACGTCGGTGGGATTTGCGAACGCCATGTCGTCCATATCACTGACTGTTCCCGCCGCCGCCTGCCTCCCCTCGCTCCCCTCCCCTCCCCGCCTGGATCCTGGACGGTCATTAAAGGAGGAAACTTGCTCCGGTCACATGACTCAATCAGCACGTCTGCACTTTGTCTCTCAGCCACGCTCCCCTTCCTTTTTTATCAGGGTTGTTTTGGGTTTTATTTTATTTTTTTTCCCCGATCCGTCTCTCCTTCCCTCCCTCCTGCTTGTTGAGCTTTAAGTTTCTCGTGCTGCGTGTGTGAGGACTCATGGATTGTCTGCAGTTATTTATGTCCGTGTGTGTGTGTGCATCAATAACATAAAGCCAAGACTTTTCTTGTCCTGTCCGTGTGTGTGTGTGTGTGTGTGTGTTTTGGAACATGCACATCGTTTCCTCGCAGCTTGGGAACCTCTCCCTACTTTTACATCTGTGGGATCTTCTTTCGTTTTTTTTTTTTCCTTCTTTTTAAACCAATGCAAAAATAGTCACAGATGATTTGATGTAATTCATGTGTATATTTGGTCGCTGGCTAAAAATGCCATCAGCTTTTTGCGTGTGTGTGTGTGTGTGTGTGTTGCCTCTCCAACCTGCCATCAGACCAAACATCTCACTGAGTAATCATGGGAACCAACCAAGAGGACCACATCTTACAATCCTCCTGGCACACACACACACACACACTCTCTCTTTTTTCCAGAGGGGTGTGTCGGTATCGACCGGTCCGTCACCAGGCCTGTCAGCAGATATTGTTTTAAAATGGCTGTTCTTATTGCTATTGTTGTTATATTGGTGAGATGTTGTATTTTCCTTTTTTTTTTCTACATAAAAGGGAGTTAAAGTTGTATCATTTTTTTTAATTAGTATGTTTTTATTTGTATATTTCTTCTTTTTCTCTTCTGGGCGTGATTATTATTATTGGCAGTGTTTTCAATCTTTCTTTTTTTTTTCGTTTATTTCTTCAACAAAATCTTATAAGAAATTATTTTAAAAGAAGATTTAAGTAGGTTGTCCAAGAGATGAGTTATTGAGGGTTATAGTATGTATATTCTATGGGTATTATGAATTAAACGATTAACAAAAACAGAATTATATACATATGATTAAATAAAATTTCCTGATACTGTTAAAATTGTGTTGTCTTTTTTGTTGTTTTGGGTCTTTTCAGCAGCTTCATGAACATTAATTTCAGTCCTGTGTTTTGTGATTTTCTAAACATGGAGAAACATTAGTCTCAACTTCAGGATAATTATCAGTAATCCTACATCAATCCTACAGCAATTGTGACTAAATCTGGCAGCCCTAAAAACAAAACAATCATGTAACAGTTTATTCTTAATGGTTATTTATCTAAACTTCTGACAGTGTTTTGAATGTCTGCCAGTTTTTGTCATTTGAATTCTCTTCCACTCACAGAATTTCTTACCTGATGATCTTTTACGATCCTTCTACAACAATAGAGATGAAGCTTAATACATGTATTCTGTTTAAACAGCACATAACTCCCTGAAACCATTTAAAAGCCGCTGCAGAAATAACGTCAGTGGTGGAAATGAATATTTCACTCCTAACTGGCTTTTCCTGCTTTGCGGCATTTCCATCTTCTTTCTCAGCAAGTCTCGGCAGATCTGCCCCCCTGAAATCACCCGAGCACGACTGCAACATTTATCTGCTCCAAAGTATGGAAAATGCATCAGAAAATGAAGACGGCGGCGGGAAATCACGAATGCAGTCGTGTGTGTGTCACACTGATCTGTCCTTCATGTTCTTTGTATGCTGGCATGACAAAACATGTCAAGGTGAGAAAACGCTGGAAACTCAAACGGCGTGTGCACTGAATTGTTTTTTTTTTTTCTCTCTCTCTGTTCTGGTGAAAAGCAGGCTTGCTGCAGCGTTTGGGAGCGAGCTCGGCCCGTGGCGCCATTGTCTCTCACATTCCAGCTCCGCTATTGAGGCCCAACAATATACTTCACTCTGCTGACTGTGTGAACGCCGAGCGTTTGAGCTCAAAGAAGTGTCCGTTTTCATATTCCTGGCATTGTGCTTCAAAGTTACGTTCACACATCTTCACCACATCGCCTTTCTCAAATACAAGTCTCACACACTCCTTGAATTCTGCAGCTATCAGGTAATCAGGTAATGTTCAATCCACACATTAAACACTTAGAACAGTATTTGACCTAACTTGTCATTATTAGCTTTACTAAGCTTCTTACTGGGAATTCTACAGTATTTCAATCAATCCCGACAATAAATAATCCCAGAAGGAAGTGCCAGCGAACATTGAGCCCACAGGTATGACACACATAAAGCCATTCATCCCAGCGGAGTGAGATAGTGTTGCCCGTGGCGGGGGAGAGGCCAGAGAGAGCGCTCTGAGGTGAGCTCTGGGTTACCTGCTGGTCTTTCATTAACTCTGTTTTACAGCTCTGAAGGTTTCAGCAGGATTTACTGAGGGTGAGTAAATTAGATGAGGAGAAAGGTGGGACATATTTCTTTGGTCTTACCAGTCTTTCCAGTTTTTTTTTTTTTTTTTTTTCGTCTTGTGCTTCACCAGCAGAGACCTGAGTGTATTCGCACACAGCTCTGTGGTCTTGTTTTCATCGGATGCTGGGATCGTGGTGTCGCGGGGCCTCGGACGGGAGAGGATGAGTTTTCTGTATTTTGTGCTGCCGGCGCTGGGAGGATACGGCCTCACCTCCATCTACCTGCTGAAGAACCCACACGTTCTCCACAGGAGGAAGCGCACGGCCTTCTACAGCACGCACATCTCGCACAGGGGAGGTAAGGAGAGGCAAGAGCATCCAGACCGTACTGACTCAGGATGGAGACTCACTGGGATGCACGAGTACTGAGACGTTCTTTGAAACATGTTTTGAAAATGTTTCATACATTTTAAGAAATGGCAGTTTTTATATCACTACCCCATTTTTCCATAACTGGGGTCAAGAGCGACGCCAGGCCTTTTCTATGGAGTTTTAAGGGTGAGCCCCAGAAATCTTTGATTCTTATCAGCTGTTACTGTCAGTATATATTTACTGTCCCAGCAGACTGAGTAGTCTCACCGCCCAGGAGCTCATTTTAACAAACTCATGTGCCATCTTTATTTATGATTGTATTTCTATTTGATTGAAATTGGGGTTATTCTTGACCCCACTCATGGAAGAGTGTCGGTATTGGAGGTTCATGCACCCACGGGGTTAAAAGACTGAATGCATTATTGCTTTTTTTTTTAGATCCGGTCCAAGTTCCTGCTGTGAATACCTGTATTTTCTGATATCGTGTCACCGAATGGCTTCATGAACTCTGACTCCTCTGGTTGTTTTCAGGATGTGGAGAGAGGATTGAGAGCACCATGGAGGCGTTCACACAGTGAGTCCCGAATTCAAAAGATGAGCTGCTGCTCACAGTCCAGCCTTGATTTCTGAAAGAAAACATTCTGACAAGTACAAAGAATTAAAATAAACAATGATAATTATCGGTGCAGTAGTAGAGTTGTTGTTACTCTGTGCGCGTCTCTCTACACCAAGACGAAGAAACATCTGGACCTGTGATAATCATTTTAATTCACTGATCCCAGAACCAAAACATTGTTTGAATGTTCAGATATTCATTTTGTTAAAAGTTTAAATTGTAAGACGATCCATGTTCAAACGCTCTGCGTCTCATTGCATGACTCAAAATGTCATTTTTAGTGATAAATGACACATGTATCCTGTTTTATTTGATCCTGCATCGTGCACACTCTTCTTCCTGCAAACACTCTGTTCTTGGATGTGTCTGTCTCTTACGTCACAGTATAAAAAGGATATATGACTCCTCTTTATCAACTCTTGTTTTTGTTCTGTTGCCCTTGTCAATAGTGCTGTGGAGCAAGGCACGCAGATGCTGGAGTTTGACTGCCACTTGACCAACGACGGACACGTGGTGATATCACACGATGAAAACCTGCTGAGGCAGACCGGACACGATGTGACCATCTCCTCTCTCAACCTGCAGGTAGAGAGCAGATCCAGGCTGGGAGGGTGGAGGTCACAAGGTCACAAGACAAGAACTTGTCTTTGGACCAGCCAGTTACAACAGAATATTTTCATATCCATGGTACATGAAGTGGTGAAACTTTGTCTCGTGTGTGTTTCAGGATTTGCCCCTATATAAGGAACGACTGGAGGTGACTTTTTATACAGGTGAGTTTCTGCACTCTTTTTTTTTTTTTTTTCTTTGTTAAATCATTGATGAAAAGCCATTTCAGCACAAAGTAGGTCAGCGGGTGTGTGTGTGTGTATTTTAACTGATTCCCTGCTCAGATCTCCCGCTGGTTTTCACAACTACAAGAAAAACATGCAGAGGAAAAAAAAGGAATTTTGAAAAACTTTTTAGTCTTATTTATTTCATGAATTCAAGTATATAAAGTGGAGTCCATTTCCCTCCATGATGAGCAAAAGATTTTTTTCTTTTAAAAGTGGGGGTGTGCTGGGATGTTGGTATTCGGGTGCAGACGCTCCAAAAAAGCGACACCTGATATCACCACAACGATGAGCCAGACAGGAAGTTCCCACAATGAATGAATGAATGAATGAATTTATTTATTTTTCAAACATGTATAAAGTGAAAGAAAAAAAAAGATAAAAAGGAAAGTTAATGCAAATCAAAGAAAAAAGAAAAAAGCAAACAGAAAAACAAAGCAAAAAAAAAAAAAACAACATAACAGCATAGTTCGAAAAAAGGAGTAGGAAGAAGCAAAAACTTTTTAGAGATTCCTACCCCTTTTTAACTATTAACAAGTTTTAAAATCATACATCAAAGGACATCACATAATATAATATATGTATACATATACCGTGCAGATATCCCTATAAATACATAATATATACCCACACATACCATATAGTTATCCCCATAAATATATACTATATAACAGAATAATTACAATATAACTACAGTATAACAGCAATATAAACTCATAAACAATAAACTCATCCTTAGGATGGATGGATGGACTGTTGTAAGGAGACCTCAGGCTGATGGTTAAATAAATGACTGCTGCTTGCATATGTTCATACAGTCTGCTGCCTTCATATTATTTCATTGGATTAGATTAGATTAGCCTTTATTCATCCCACGACGGGGAAATTCACATGTATACAGCAACAATTGCAGGCAGTGTTACATTAAAAAAATCTTATACCTCGTAACCAATATACAACAGAATATAAAAATAGATAAAGAACGAACAATGATCACTATACACACTATGTCATATTGCACATGAGGCTACAGACAAGAATTGCACTAAACAGGTCATTATTACTACTAAAGTGACTAGGTGCCATTTCACATTGATTACACTAAAGTGCCAGATTTTCAGACTGATTGGTTGTTGTCAAGTCTGATAGCAGCCGGGATGAACGACCTGCGGGATCGCTCCTTCCTACGCCGCGGGTGTAAAAGTCTGCTGCTGAAGGAGCTGCTCAGAGACCCCATAGTGTTGTGCAGGGGGTGAGAGGTGTTATCCATGATGGACATCAGTTTATCAGTTCATGGTCAACATGTTATCTTCAGAGGAATCTCTCTCTGTTCCTGTGCCTCATTTGCATAATTGAAACAATAGAATCACTGACCATCGTTTATCTTCATGGAGGCTGCGGAGCCATGGCTGTAGGCAACCTGCTGACTGTGTGTGTGTTTGTGTGTGTGTGTGTGTGTGTGTGTGTGTGTGTGTGTGTGTGTGTGTGTGTGTGTGTGTGTGTGTGCGCTCTATCTTTCTGTCCTCTTCCTGACTTTCACAAACCACTCCTTCTCTGCCATGTCTCTTGTATCCTCTTGTTCTCTCATTTATTCTGTGACAGATAATGTCTGGAAAACGTCTTGCGTGTATGTTTAGTCGACTTTTTCAAACAAACCTTTTGTTTTGAGATATGGATGACGGATGTAAAAACTTTAGACATGCTCCACACAAGTTTTCAGACATTATATGTTAGCAGTCATGTGTTGAATAGAAGCACAAAGTTTTTTTTTCTTCCTGTGAAGCATAAAAAGAACAAAAGGAGAAATTTCTACTCATGTTAACTAATAAAGAAACACTGAATAACAAAACTCATTAATTTAATGCCAATACCTGACACTATTCCTGTCAGGTTCTGAGTATTCATATGGTGGTGTGAGTTGATTTGAAAGAGATGTTTTTCTAACACTGGATTGCTGTATCTTGGGTGTCGCCCGGAGAAAAGTTCATCAAAATGCTGCTACGTGTTCTTTGACTGAACAATGTATGTTTGTTGTGTGTGTGTGAGTGTTGCCATCGCTAAAATCTCCTGATCCTTGATTAAGTAGTAAATGTGGTGTTATAAAATAGCTGGTTTCTTTGTTAACTGGTGACTACTGCTGCTGCTGCTCAACAGATGTTGAAATAAAAGGTCCAACACATCTTTCTGTTTAGGCTTTAACATCTAGCAGCAACTAGAGACGTGAGAGAAAATCAGTCACAGGTTAACTGGGACGTCAGTTAGTCCGAAACCCCAGCATCCAGTTTGCAGTCACTCACTCCTACTCCTCTGTGTTCACGTGAAACCCAGGGATGTCATTTATGGGATAAAACTTGTACTAGGAGTGACTATCAAAGCAAAAGTCAAATTAAAATGCAGTGGCAAAATTGCAATTGAATTTCAGTCGAGTAATCCGCTCCTTGAGCTGGATGCTAGTTTGTTCAATCCTGCTGAGGATTTCTCCAGCAGCAGCAGTTATTCTCTCTTTAATAAACTCTCAAGGCCTGACATAAAGTCATGTCTGCTGTAGACCATGAAGCGTTTCCTCTGACGGAAAAACAGACAAAAGTTTCATCTTCTTCTGTCTCCCTTTTCTTTTCTTTTTGTTTGGAAGATCACAAACAGCTTTTCATTTTCATACTGACACCTACTGGACACAAGAGGAACTGTATCTTATTGGTCGCCCCTGAAATGGTTGGAGCTTTTTATGAATAGATTTTTTTTATCAACTTCACGATTACAGATTCATTGAATGGATGAAGACATTATTTTTTTGTAATATTATTTTTATTAAGCTTATTCTTTTTTAAAACAACCAATCACACATACTTCCATGCAGAAGCAATAGGATGATATAGCATTTGTCAGTAAAATAAAACATGGAACACAGACAGTGGAAGTTCAGCAGAAAGTCCATATCGACTTGGTGGATGAGTGAACAAACAGGCCTTGTCCATATGGACTTGGTGGGTGCAGGAAACCCTACAAGCTCATATAATGACCCGCGCTATCCATCAGACAGTGCACGCTGCACAGCGTGCCCCTACAGAGTTCACAGTGCACCCCTTCAGTGCTTGTGCCCTGGGTGCACATCGACCTGGGTGGTCGATAGCTGCCGCACTGTAGGGGGTCTTTATCTTTTTTATGAATTAGGGTGATTATAGCAGGTTTTATACTCTCGGGGAGAGAACTCCACTCTGGGAGGCCATCCTCCTATGGAGATTTCTAAATTTGTAGATTTAAATAGCTTTTTTTAATTTCCTCCTGATCCTTCCCTGTAAGTGTTGGTCAATTTATGCTTGATAGGAATAATGTAATATCTTCATTTTCAGGGAAGAAGAAAGAAACAACAAAAAACTAACATTAAGATAAGTGAAGAAAACTGTAAGTTCTGAGCAGGGATGGTAAATAATTCAGATTAACGGGAAAGTATAGCTATGTTTTACTTTTGCACCCAAACACTAAACATTTATCTGTGCACCTCAGAAAGTTTCCTTTAGTTCCCGACATACGGCTATGCTGTAGCAACACAATAATGTTGACTGTAGTCAGAGTTCTCTCCTGTTTTTGTCTCCCTAAATCAGTTTGAAATAAAAAAATATTTCATCCACTGTTAAAAACTGAAGCAATATTAAAATGCAATTAATTACAGTTGATTAATTACATAGTCTCTAATTAGTTTATCAATAAATGATGCCTTTTTAATGGCATCTTAGATTGTTTTCATGTGCTGGTGGTGGTGATCAGAGGAGTGGAACTGGAACATACAGAGTAGAATACAGATCCCTGAGAAATGGAACTGACCACAGTAACTATACTATACTAACATTAAAATGACAGCAGCTTCATGTCGAGGGTTCCTGACAGAAAATATTCCAGAAACTTTACCAGATTACAAATAGTTAGTGGAAAAAGGTTTAAAAGGTTTTTTGCTTTTGCTTTTTGTGTAATCTGAACGTTTCACTGCTCTGTGTGTACGTACGTGCATGCATGCATGCGTGCGCGTGTGTGTTTGTGTGTGTGTGTGTGTATGTGCGTGTCTCACATTTCTTTCCACCACTCTCATCCTGCAGGACGCTACAGCAGCGGCACAGACAGGAAGTTCGCTCTGCTGGAGGATCTGTTCAGGAAGTTCCCTGAGATGCCGGTCAGCATTGAGATCAAGGAGAACAACCATCAGCTGATTGAAAAGGTGTGCATGCCCCAAAACAAGCAAAGAAGATCAATAACCTATGATTTGCACTTATTTTATTCAAAATTTGAGCAAAAAAAAAATGTTGTTTAAGGCGCTGCATGGTGGTGTAGTGGTTGGCACTCGTGAGCCACACATGTTTGAAGTTTTTAATGCTGTGGCTGACTGGGTGCCTGCAGGTGTCTGAACTGGTGAGACGCTACAACAGGGAGGAGATCACAGTGTGGGCCACGGTCAACTCCAGCATCATGAGGAAATGCCGCAGAATGGTACAAGAGCCACCTGAGGGAGACAAAGTTACACAAACAGTGTTATGTAACACAACTTCCTCCTTCTCATACAACAATAGCATGGCTTCAATATGCACACTTAAGTTGTATGTCTTCTTTAAAATGTTTTATGAACGTGTCTGTCCTCATTAACTGTATTCCACCACCGCTGCACACATTCATCCATTGAAAACAGTTGTCTCTGCTCCCACCAGAACGACTCCATGCCCTACAGCTTCACCATGGGCCGAGGCGTGCTGCTTCTGCTTCTCTTCTACAGCGGTCTGCTGCCCTTCGTGCCCCTGGGAGAGAGTTTACTGCAGTTTTACCTGCCGCGCATCATCAACAGGTGCTATTTCACAAGGAGTTTGTCATTAAAACTGCAAACCTTTTACTTACGGCATCTCTGCTCAGAATGTTTATGCATGTTTTGTGCTCTCTCTCTCTAACCTTGTGTTTCATGTGAGAAAAATGTGTCACAGCACTGATGTTTCTCTTGTTTCCTTCTGTTATCTCTGTGTGCCGAAGGACATTCATTTCTGAGCGAGGCATCCTGAGGAACAAGCTCGTTCTCTTTTTGCTTGAAAAGTAAGTGAAGTTCTGGAAACGTGCTTGTGAACCTTTGTACAGCTCGCTTATTTAGAGCAGGACAAACATGGTGGCTGCCCACTGCTCCTTAGGGATGGGTTAAATCTGGAGAAGCACAAATTCCACTGTGCTGCTCTCTGTATATGTCAACAATAAGGATTCTTATCTGCTTTTCTTTTAACAACTGAAGTTCTACGTGTTTTATAAAGAATGTTTTCTCAAATACTTATTAAAATATCATTATTATCTTTACAGATTAACAATGAGGAGGAGTCTTTTTAAACACCTTGCAGCCCGAGGGATCCAGGTATGAATCCATGACTGCAAGTTTTACTGACACAACACCAAAATAAAAACATTAGACAGAAAAAACACTTTTGCAAAAATAGCATTGGCATCCATTTCACATTATGAAAGTATCGCTCGCAGGTTTATTTTAGTTGGCAGTAAAGGAACACATATTGTCTTAAAGTATTTCAGTTCTAATTGTTCTGTAAAAGAGAGGAACACAAAGCAGACTTTGCTCCTCGTGGATGGATCGATGGGCGACACATGGAGATCCAGTCGCAGATCAGTCTCAAATCATTTCATTGGAATGGTTTTAAGCAGTGAACTTGTTAAAACCAGCCAGAAGGTCAGGTTTTTCCACTTGTTTCTGCTTAGCCAGGACACTGACAGGCCTTGCCCAAACACACATCATGGTTTATCATGAAGGACAGGCAGCGAGCATGTAGCAAAACTGTGGCAACAAGCAAATGAACTCTGCTGTAGCTACATTAAACAACAAACCAAAGCCTTTTCTTTTCCTCCCTCTTAACCCACTGGACCTCAAACGAGGATCAGAGATGCCAAGAAAAAAAGTGAAACATGTTTGTTGTTGCTGTTGTTTTAGCTAATACATTTGTAATTGCAGGTACATTTGTTTGTTTGCAATGAAGATGAAGACATAAAGGCAGCACTCGATGTGGGAGCCACGGGGGTGATGACCGACTACCCCTCGCTTCTGTCAAGATACCTCTGCAGAAACAGCAGTCAGGACTGACTCCGAACACACTGGCAACATGGAAACTATAAAGTGAACTAAGATTGTATTAAAACCCAAACTAAAGACTGTTAACTCTTAAGAATTGTATGAAAATCTGAGATCATTTTCCTTCACTAAAACTCGCATGAGCCTCTTAAATACCAATCCTTGACCTTTGAGGACAAATTACTTATTTGCAGAGTGATCTGAATTTGGCTCATTTCCGCGGCCTCCCTTCACAGCAGGAGTGAATATTTAACCAACTAGACCATATGACCTTAGCACACATTCCCCATGATAACAGAGCAAACGTGACTTTGTTTGACTGTATCCGAAGTTATTTCCTGCCGCAGTTTGATGGGTTGGAATAAGGATCTGGAAAAAAATCGGTTTGATTTTTCTTTCTTTCATATGCTTGAGACTCAAAACATAAACATGAAAATAAACGTAAAGATAAACATAGGAATACCTACTCTGTATCCACTTGTAAAGATGCAGTTTCAGTGTGTGGTTTTTATTCCATCTGTCTTTAATTTGTTGATACGACGGCTGAGGGTGTCCATGTGCAGCAAACCTCACCTGTGTCCCCGTTTTCCCAGGCAGCGGCGGTCAAAGTCTGGCCACACTGCCGTGATAATAATCAACCAGTCTGTTGGTGAAACAAAGGCAGTATTTTCCTGACCTGATTGGCCAAGGCCTGCAGTGAGTTAATGAGACGTAAGTGGACGCACGCAAACCCTGGTCTTTGATAAACTGGCTGCAAAGAGTAAATGTTTAAATTGGTGAAACTGCAGAGGAAAATGTGACAGTGCACATCTTTCCAGGAATCCGTGTGTTTAAAGCTTCAGTTAACATTAAGGTCATCTTGTATCAAGAGTGAAAAGGCTTTTTAATGGAAGTGAAACAAAGCTTGCTTAAATATCATATAAATGCAAAGTAACTTAAAATCTCTGCATCACGGTAATGACAGAAAAATATGTTTCTCTTCATCTTATGTCAATGTGCATAATGATAGCTGACAGCTGCAGGTGTACTGGTGTATTACAGTGGTTTGGACTCTAAGTCATGCAAAACAAAACCTACTGAGTGCATTTAAAGCAGATTTTGTGATTTGCAGATGATCCATTCGTTAAGCACGGACATTGGCTGTAGACCTCCCTCTCAAATGTCTTAGGTGTTTTATATTAACAATAAATCTCCAATCAATTTGTCAAGCTTAATGATTGACACAAATTAGGAATAAAGCATATCTGTCTGGTAAGTGTGCTCTTGTTAAACAAAATGTTTAAGTGCAAATTTGATAAGAAAATAATTCTTCTGATTAGATATGAAGGAAACAGAAAAGCATGATAAGTAAATGTGAGAGCTGTTCTAAGGATTAAATACATTGACAATTTTAAAGCACAATTGTATTACTTAAAACAATCATTTGGAAGTTGATTGTATTGTTTGGCTTATCTCAGGCAAATTGCCCTCTAAAGAGATAAACCTTTTTCATATAAATTACTAGATTATCCCAGATCACTTTTAGTGTCACCTGATTTCAGCTCATGAGAAGAGATAAAGTTTAAAGAACAACTAGATGATTTGATTGTATCATTTTCAGACTGTGTTTGTTGCTTAGTGCCTGTGGGAAGTGGACCTCCTGGCTACAAATCACACACACACACTGAAAAAAGGAAAGCAAACAGTCAGTTCACATGCAAACTCATCAAGAAACCTCAAAAACCAAACAGGCCTCATCCTTCCTCGAGTCTACGGGGATTTAAAAGAACCCCTGCGTCTTATCGCGGAACAGGTAATTCTTGTGCCTCCCTGGGAATCAGTAACTATTTGCATTGTGTCTACAGAGGGACTAAAACTTCTCTCCCAGAGCCTGAAGCAGGAAACGATAACCCACTAAACAGTCCTGATGAAAGTGGACCAGCAGCAGCAGCAGCGGGCAGCGCACCGATAGCCATAAAAGGCTCCTGCGAAGCCGCCTCTGATTGGTTGACCCACATTCTAAACGTCACCGCGCGGCTCTGATTGGCTGCCGCCGGTTTGTTTTGCACCCCTCAGACTTCCTCCTCTGCGTGTTTTTCATAAACAAACCACATTTTTCTCCCGCCGGGGCCGCCGCTCTCTGTCCCTCTCAGCCTGCCAGCATTGTGGGACTGCAGCTCCGCACTTGAACAAAAGGCAGTCGGGGAGCTTTGAGAACCGCTGCTGGTTCAAAGGACAGACGCGGGGAAAAAGCAGTGTTGTCGTTTTTTTTTTTCCTTTTTTTTTTCTGTCCCAACCGACGGCGCGTGGTCCTCTTCTGAGCCCAGACATTTTCTCTCTTTTGTTTTTCCTGCTCCGTGTGTGTGTTTCCCTTCTGTCAGTCACACCGGTCGGCTGTGTGGACTGCGAGGATCCCCTTTATTATCAGGTGGGTGGATGAAAATCGAGAAATTCCCTGCAATGCGCATCTGCGCCGTCGTTAGCTGCGCTGTGTTGACATGCGAAGCTAGCAGGCTAGCAGGGGAGCTAGTGCTCGGCTGGTGTTGTGTCTATAACAGATGTGTGAGGCCGCGTGTGAGTGTGAGTGTGTGTGTGTGTGAGTGTGTGTGTGTGTGTGTGTGTCTGTGTGTGTGTGTGTGTGTGTGTGTGTTTTTCTGTGGACCCCATGTGTTCCACGCTGAGCGATGCCTGGATTCGGTTTAACTATTGCATCTAATGAAGCGAGGACTGTCCGTGCAGGCTGTTATGACATAGAAGGAAGCAGCCTGCTAAAACGGTGTGAATAAACCTGTCTGCCAGCTTTTACTCTCTGCAGGCTCTCCGTGACTTGGCTCCGTGTCAGTTTCTGCAAGGCCACAATAAAGAAAAAAAAAAAAACATGTCATAAAAAGGTGCAGCTCAATTGTTAAAGTCACAAGAAAAGATTATTAGAATTCCTTCGGGTTTTACGCGATTGTAAAACCAAAAAGCAAACAACCAGGATGAACTTCAAGTTACAGTTAAAAATATACAACAGGTAGATAGTGCTATAGTTAGAACTGTGTTTTATAGTTGCACCTAAATGGAGTGAAAGCCATTGAAGCACTTAAAACTAACTTTAAGGTGGAGCTGATGTACAGAAGACAAAGAGAGGTATGAGCATCAGACAGGAACCTGCCTGTACAGTTTAGGAAATAGTAGAGGCAGAAAAGAAATGCTTAGAGACCAAAGTCAACAATACACAGACTGCAAAGATCATGAATATGTGACTGAGAGGAGAACAAAGTGACAGAGGAGGAATTGATTCAGTGTATTAAAGAAGATTTCCCAGCAGCACTCTGAATTTCACAATGTTAGAGTTCAATTAGGTTTGCCAAATGTTTAGCTTACAATAAGGATTTTATGATCGACTGGCAGCGGAGTGGACTTCATCACCTAAAATGCAATTATGTGGCTGGGTAATCGTCTCATTTGCTCCAACTTCGACTTTATTTTGAAATTATGTAAGAAAATTCTTTTGTTTTTTTTTGTGTTGTGCTATTCAGAAGTGACAAGAAGAACCTGTTTGATTCCAGAGCATCTTCACTTGGACTTGGGCTAATTTTGAGGGGGAAAAAGCAAAAATAATTAATTTTACATAGAGCTGAGCACGGAAGGTTCAAAAGAACCTAATCTCCTGTTTCCTCCTATGTAAACCATAATTTGGTAAATCTGCAGCATTGGGTTTTCAGAATTTGAGACAGAAAAAGTCATCATGCACAAATAGCTTCAAAGTAGTTACTACTTACTGAGCTTTGTTAGCGCAGCAGGACTATTCTGAAGTCCAACACAACTCATAAACCCAAGATACAAGTTTAAAAAATAAAATGTACATAAGATGGAGCTTATAAACTCTTTTTTAAAGTCTACAAGTCATCAGCAGTGTCTGTGTTTTTTCAAAGAAGTGCTGGAGATCACTGAGCCAAGTCTAAAAATAAATGGCCATTTTTCTTCTTTCCAAACACGTCACATTCAGATATGGTGAAGCTGACAAAGGCCAAGACGTTCCAGGCCTACCTGGACTCCTGCCACCGCCGTTACAGCTGTGTGCACTGCCGCGCCCATCTGGCCAACCATGACGATCTTATCTCCAAGGTCAGTGTGCTGCCAGGCTTTGTTGTTGTGTTTGATCATATCAGGTGGCTCGGACACGACTTCACCGCCCAGTGATCAGACAAAGTGGAAAACCCACTCCCAAAACAAATCAGAGAAATTTAGAGTCGACGTCGTGTTTTCCTTTAAGTCAACGTGTTAAGTTAATTTTTGCTCTTTCTGCCCCTTTTGTGTTCCAGTCTTTTCAAGGCAGCCAGGGCCGAGCCTACCTCTTCAACTCTGTGTGAGTGTTTTATTTAAAACGTTTTCCACATGTTGTCACATTGTACTTATCAAAGTTTCCCTGAAGATTTCTTGCAATCACAGCTCCACAAAAGCAACATTGCGGAAGTTTATCTCTTTTTTTCCTCCCAGCCTAGTTTCAGATATCTGTATACAGACACACATTGTCGATGGAATATTTAATTTGCTCCAGATTAGACCTTGAAGTTGCAGGGGAGTCTGTAGATTCATGGTTTCTCCTGGGTCACTGGGTCATGAATCAACATGAATTTGGCTTTTAATTGGCAGCATCCCTTCACAAAAATCATTAACGGCTCAGGGGAGGCTTTGCCCATTGAAAAGTGTTGCAGTATTTCCATTTGAAATTAAAGTATAGCCCCAGCAGTTTGTCAATACGAGCTAAAGAGGGCATTGTACTTATTGTGAAGCCTTCTGGGATTCAGAGAGCAGCTCTTATGTGACGATACTGCACTGTTGCTTTCAGGGTCAACGTTGGCTGTGGTCCCGCAGAGGAGAGGCTGCTGCTCACAGGGCTGCACGCAGTGGCCGACATCTACTGTGAAAACTGTCACACCACACTGGGCTGGAAATATGTAAGCATGCCCATCCAAAAAAGCAAGCATTTGCTACCACCCACACACCATTTTCTCTTTGTAATTTTTATGTAATTTCTATGTCATTTTCTTCTGCAGGAACAGGCTTTTGAGCTGAGTCAGAAGTACAAGGAGGGGAAGTACATCATCGAGCTGTCCCACATGATAAAGGACAACGGCTGGGACTGAGGAGGAAGTGTTCGTCTTTTCTTCATGACTTTTTTTTTGCAAAAGTTGTATCATCCACTCAGCTCAAAAGGGTTCCAGTGTAGCTTCCTCATCCCGCGTTCGAGCCATCGCTGTGCAAAACGTTCACTTCATACAGCTTTGCCAAGAATAGCATGTGATGCCTTATCTTTGTCTGTCCTCCATGTTTTTCCAGCGGCCACGACAACACATTTGCCGATATCACTATCCCAATTGCTAGTTGTGCTGGAAAGTGGACTGAATGAGTGCAGGGTTTGGTGTGTGGAAGAGTGGGAGTTGTAGTCACTCATGCACCAGTGGGTGTTGGATTGTTTGTTTTTTTTGTTTTTTTTCTTTTAAGCTTGTGTAATAGTGATCAGACCTTTTATCTGTGACCACTTTACAGCCTGGCTCGGCGGTGGCCGACCCTGTGCACGTCGAGTAAATTGATCTTTCACATCAGATACACGTATTTGGCTTTTTCTTGAGTTTAAGGTGCATATTTAGAAATATCGGGCCCAAACTGAGCAAAGTCTTTTGGCTGGTGTGAGCCCTACATCATTACCAAGTGATGGAGGGAAGCATGGGAGTGCTTAGAGCAGTAGGAGGGATTGTTTTTTTTTTCTTTTTATTAGTGAAATCTGACTCTCTCTCTCTCTTTTTTTTTTTTTTTACTTTGAAATCAGTAACATTTGTTCATATTTTGCCAAAGGCAATCAGGGTGTTGAATTAGTAATGTAAAAATCCTGCAATTTCTCCTGCAACAATTTTTAAATATGGAGTAAGACTGTGTTTTTGCTGGCAAGTATACCTTTTAGAGTGTGTGTGGGGTTGTGTGTGTGTGTGTGTGTGTGTGTGTGTGTGTGTGTGTGTGTGTGTGTGTGTGTGTGTGTGTGTGTGTGTGTGTGTGTGTGTGTGTGTGTGTGTGCGTGTGCGCGTTCTCGTATTTCTATCCTTGTCGGGGCCAAATGTCCCCACAAGGATAGCAAAACGTGGAACGACGTGCCTTGTGGGGACCTTTTTCCGGTCCTAAGTAGGAGAAACAGTGTTTTCTTGACCATGTTGTTGTTACTGAAAAAAGTAAAAGTGCAAAAACATTTCTTTAGGGTTAGGCTTTGTTGTGGTGTGGGTTAGGGTTAGGGTAAGGGTCAGGGTTAGGGGCTAGACATGAATGGGAGTCAATGGACGGTCCCCACAAGGATAGAAATACAAGACTGAGCGCGCGCGCGTGTGTGTGTGTGTTTGTGTTAATGTGTCTTAGGCCGGACAGTGTGGAGCAGCATTCGTCTGGAGTCGAGTCACAACGTTTTCACGTCACAGTCGTCGGGAAAATCTTCTCTTCTACCGCAAATGCTGATGAGATCAATCCTGAGTGTTTCCTAACACTGAGCTCCTACATTCGCTACATTGTGTTAGAGAGAAGTGTGATTAGAGTAATGTAGCATATTTATGGTTTTTAATGTCTGCTTCTTTCATTAAGATGTTTTTATTTTAACTTGACCTTTCATTAAAATACTGTGTGCCAGTGACCACTTGAGTGAAGCTCTCTTTTCTTACTGTACGTCTGGATTCAACAAATATTACAGATGATAGCAAACCTTGTAACCTACCGAGTTAAAACTGACCAAATAACCAAGTCCTCACTGCAGAAGAACGAAAAGATCCTGACAACTTTCAATGATGGACTGCAGCTAATAATGTCTTAAATTATCAGTATGGGGTGAATTATGTAATCATGAAAGAAAGTAATATCTATATGGTCCTATGGCCTATGGAGGCATGGGAATACATAAAATTGGCAATACTGACATCTCCTGGTTGATGCGAGTAAAACTAGACCTTAACATTTCTACAAGCTAAAGTCATCTTGGTCATATATATTTACATTTTACAGTTTGAAAAAAAAAAAAAATATATATATATATATATAAAGACAAAAGTAGGCTTTAACAGACAAATAAGCTCAATATTATGATGTTGCCAGTTTAAAGTTTTTTGGTCGGTTTTTCTTGCAAACAGAAATTGAGATGACAACTTGAAATATTTTTGGTTTCACAAGGAAATAATCAGTTTATGTAATCGATTTTGTTGCAATCATTTTTTTTTATTTTTGACTTTAGGGACACTCGAATAAAGTTCAAACCTCCCAGCATGTTTTTGTACCACTCCTTCAAATAAAAAATATATTTCTGAACAGAGGTTTCACTGGTTCCAGTGTTGGAGGTGAAAACATAATTTTAATATCTGCTTTATTCAATCCTGGTTGAAATGCAGAAAGCAGCTGGGAGTCAGAAGGACGCCTTTTTCATTTTTAAGAAGAAATCGTGAAAAGCAGGGATAAGTGGAGGGTTAAACCTTACTCTTTTCATTTAAACACACAAAGAAAGAGAAAAATTCTTGCCGTACTTAACTAGAATGAAAAGACTTTTAATTCCCAATAAGAAAACCCGAAAACATTTGAAAGTCCAGAATTTAACTAAAACTACATGGCGAGATGAGTTTTTTTTTTTTGTAGCAGTCTAAGTGGGTGGGTGGGGTGGGGGTGAGGGTGAGTTTATCCTCCATCACTTTAAAAGCCTTTAATATAGATTATAATAAATTAAAAGTAATCAGAATAAACCCAGGGCAGTTCAGCGACTCAGCCAGTAGATGGTGCTGTGGGACCTGTTAAAGCTGCGCCTATAAAAAACCTTTATACACTTTTATTTACATGCATCGCATAGGATCTCCAAAAGCCTTTTGTAGCATGACACTGAGCCCAAACACAGCCAGGGTCATTTGGATCCACCTTCAAGCAGCAAGGAGAGCTTGCAGTCCTCTAACAGATGGCCTGGCCCCCACAGAGCTCTGATCTCTGGGATTATACCAAGAGACGGCGACACGAGTAAATCCACACAAGACCTGTGGCAAGTTTACCGAGGTGTTCAGACCGCAGACTATCTGAGGAAGCTGTGTGGAAATGCCTCCAGGAGATTTAAAGATGTTGGAAAACAGGACAAAGGACAGTTACACTGAATGGTGACTGGAAAAAAAAATGTAGCCTACGGAATATAACAAAATTATTTTGAAATGTGAATAAAAAAGGGATCTATTGATATCCACATTGGTTTAAAGGGAAATATTTAAAACAACATAATAATTATTCTCGATATTCAACCTGGAAGATCTACAACAAAATGCGAATCATGTCAAACAATCAACAGAGTCACAAAAACCTCAGTTATGTTGTCAAAATGATCCTTTGTATCATCATGTAAAGACTTTTTAAAATATTACAGCTGCACTGGATATTATAGAATTTTCATGATACTTTTTTAAAATTAAATAGAGTGGAGTTAAAGAGTCTTTTCCTGGTGGTCATACAGCAGGAACAGCTCACATGAATCAGCTCTGGTCAGAATCAGTGGCACTTTTTCCCTCCTGTCACAGTGTGCAGAGGCTGCTGACAGTCATGTGCATGCAGCATTTTTTTCAGCTGCTCTGCATTCACTTTTCATTCCGGAGAAATCTCTCTGAATAAGTACACTCACATGATTCCCCTTAAAGAGTTCAAACAGCCCTCTCAAGGACATGGATGAATATAAAATTTCATGTTTGCCACAGTGTTTGAAGTGATTGCTTTATGAGCTATGGATTAGTTCAACACAGAAAAACTGCAACGATTTAGTGCGAAGTGTGTAAAAATTACGAAAACTACTGGACTAGGATTAAAATGAGTGCATTTTTTTATTGCATTGCCACTGCAAGAACATTTTGGATGAAAAAAGTAGTCAGATGATTATTACTGCACTCATGAGGATAATTAATTTACTTTAACCAAGAAAAAAAACATACCTGATCAGAAAATGCAGTAAAATTAAACCAACCGTATTAATAAGAAAACAAGTATGATGAGGTACAATTCAAATATTAATCAAAAAATTTCCACAACAATAAGTAAAAGCAGTGTTTAGTGGAGGTGGGGCGCACCGCCCCTTCAGGAACACCCATCTTTAGTGTCACCTTGACGGAGGCAGCCCGGGTCGAGCCTCCAGCCTCAGACAGTGATGGGGGGTTTGGCTCCTGGAGGGGGGGATCTGCTGCTGTCTGCACTGCCTGACAGGTCCCTCCTTCCTGAAAAGGACAAACATCTGTCACACAGCGAGCCGCGCAGGCGGCGGGAGGAACGAGCGAATGAATGAATGAATGAATGAGTGCACGGACGGGTGGATGTCGCCACAGGAAACAATATTGTAGTTTTATTTCTTATCTGAATCAGACTGAACTGTTTATATGTTGTTGTTCTTAAATTGCATGGGGAAATGAGCTGTTTGTGGTTTATTTTACTTAGTGTTTGATAGCTAATAATTAATACGCCAGCGTGCGGTGACGACTGGCGTTTCAGCTGCAGTCCGTGCACTTGCAGCAGATCATACCACAGCACACACTCACACACACACACACACACTCACTCACTCACACTCAGCCGAACCCCAATATTCTCTCTCGTGGAGGTACAGACACCTCAATTTATGTGAATCGATTTTTAAAAAGTGCCATACCTGCGCGGCATTAATCGACGCCCTGGCGGCGGGGTGCCGGGTATTTGACGCCCGCTTGGCGCGGAGCATCCCCGCATCCCGAAGATTGGATCGTCCCGATATGGTTGGTCACGTGGTTTTTTCCGTTTCGCCATTTTCCCCCCTCTCCGCCGGTGCTCCTGCTGGTCGCTACGCTGTCGCCCACCCTCTCCGCGTCCTAACCCGTCCAGAGGTGACTGTGGGATTAGGGGAGACCCCCGAGCGGAAGACGGTCAGCTTCGCATCGCCCCCGAGAGAAGCGCGAGGATGAACAACGAGGAGAGCCCCGAGTACTCGCCTTTCTTCGCTGTGATGGGAGCCTCCGCGGCCATGGTCTTCAGCGGTAACTACACCCGCTCCTCCATCCTCCGCGCCCACCGCCACCGCACCTCCGCGGGCGGATGTCGGGACCGCGTCGGGGAACCGGGGCGTCTTTTTTTTTTTTCAGCGGGGTGTCGGTGGCGGCTCGCGCGCGCACATACACACACACACGCACTCACTCACGCACACACAGACACCTGCTAGGGATGCGACGGACGGAGGGAGGGAGGAAGGAGGGGGGAGGCTTCCCAACACCGACATCAAGCCACTGGCCGCGAGCAGCTCCTCGCGCGGCTGAAGGCGCTCGTGCGTGCGTGTTCAGTGGGAAGCGGTGCTGGTGGGTGACGCAGACCACCGCGGAGCAAGGCAGCGCGCGACAGCAAGGCCGGGGCTGCGAGGAACACTGGGAAATACGATTAATGCTGCCCTGCTGGGGGTTTATACAGCAGAGGAGACACCGAGGCCTCTAAGTCGGCGTGTGAAACCACCTCTTCATCCATCTATTCATCCATCCATCCATTCATTCATTCATCCAGTCTTTAAGGCATGCCTCCAGCCACCGTCACGCACCGTGACCTAACACCAATCTGTCAGGCACGAAATCTCCTCTGAAAGACCAAATCCTCATTTTCATACGTCAAGTCCCTTCATGTTTGACATGATTTTCCTGTCCTCAGCAGGCCCCGCTTTAAACATCAGCTGTCTTCTTACCTTCTTTTTAATTATTTTGATATTGTGATTTCATGATTAAGCTTCATATTATTTTATTAAACTGCAGCTTAGCTGGGCTTTTCTTGAATATTGATTTATTTCACCAGAGTAACTTAAAAACCTTGATGTTGCTCTCTGAATTGAGAATGTCGGATACACATTGAAATTTAGATCATGGAGGACACGTGCGCTGATGCACTGAACAGTGTGAAGTGATCCATGTCCAACACTCAGGGCCTTTGGGAGTGTCCCGGTGAGCCTGTATTTCACCAATTTAAAAAAAAAAAAGACATGATCCTTACAGCCAGAGAAAATCCAACCTTGATAAGGTGGGAAGAGTGGGACAGTTTGAGGAAGGTCACTTTAAGTTCACCACAATGTGATAGTTTTGGGTCCATACAACCGATTTGCCATTAACACATCCTCCTAAAGGATAATAGTGCTCAGCTAGTGCTTTTTAGCTGGATATTCTGAGACAAGTTCTTATATACACGAGAGAGGGAGAGTATTAGAAACAACTTTTAATAATAAATATCACATACTTCAGTCCAGCAAGACCGAAGATTGGGAACCTAATTATCATAAAGGAAAAAAACATAGTGTCTGGGTCAACAAAAATACAAATGAACTGTGAATAGATAACAAAGCTAATGAATTGGATCACATTACAGTTTCCATTATGGATTAAATGAAGTGGCCAGTGTGTGGACGCCGAGGCAGAGCCTATTAAAGGAGAGATTCAATAAATCAGACTGAGAAAAAAAACTGCGTTTAACTTTTGGAGAGCAGGACATGGGAAAACCTCGAGTGTGGTTATATCAAAGCAGATCAAAGCAAAAATATGCTGCAAGCTTGTGAATGTTCACCTGAGAGTTGGCTATAAGCAGTCACATTATTTAATTGATGAACGTCTGTGGAGTTAAAGATATGGTCCAAATCATTGTAGTGTCCAGGAATAGACTGACACCGTGCAACAGGCCTGAAAGGGATGAGAGCATTATCATTTTGACATACCAACAATACAATCTGAATCGAGCCATAAAAAACAGAGCAACTGAGATGATTTGGACAATAAATACATGAAAAGTCTAGTCAAGTGGGTTATTCTTCTTCTTAAATCTCCTCTCAAGGTTTTGCAATCCTGCCGTCACAATCTGTCAAGTTACAGTGTGACAGCAGGATCTGTGTTTGCTACAGAAAAGAATAAACCTTCCCTACTTAGCAGATAGTGGATAATGTCACGGTTACTGTTTCTTGTGCTCTCTGCACTGGATCACATATGGATCAGATGTGTTCAATTCAGTGCTGTATTTACTTTAAAAGGTCAAGGAAGAATTACAAAGGTTAGCCATGAAAGGAGGTAAATAACATTTTATTCCCCCTTCCTGAAGATACTGAAGTTATAAATTCAATATAAAATCTCTCCTTTTTCTTCACACAGATAGTGAACATCCATCAGTCATCTCGATATACAGTTGACTTAGCTTTATCCTGCAGCGACTCGCTTTTTTGCGGTGTTCAGCAGTACGGTTAGATTGTGTTTCTACACCACAAACACACACAGGCACAGCAGAATTCATATTTAATGTGAGTTTGTTGTTATTGCCCCCACATATCAGTGAAGCTGCAGTTCAATATGAACCTCATTCAGCGTTTCTGAAAGGTGCTGGTTGGAACAAAACTTGGAAACTAAACCAGATTGAGAGTTCTGTACACGCGATGGAACCACGTTATTTAGTTGTGATATTTATAGCTGATCAGCCACAGACAGACACAAGCAATCCAAACCTTTTCACGATCAAAGGGAAGGGGCTGCGCCTCCTTTGGGAGTGAACGCAGTGCAGTTTGGGCACATCAGGAGCACGTTTCCCATCATACAGCTCGACCATAAAAAATGTCTTTTCCTTACCGAAGCAGTAGGTGCTTCTTGTAAACCAGACAAGCTGCTGGAAACAGGCGAAAGACCCGTTTGAAAATGTCTCCGTAGTCTCGGTAGAAAAAAGCCTGAAAAACGAGGCGACGCCACCGCAGCAGCAGCGAGTGAGAAGTGTTGAAATCTGTGTAACTGTGTGATTTCAATTCTTCACCCACTCCAGCAAACGGATTACACCCTGTGCTCAGAGCTGCTCTCCGATTGTCGCCAGCAAAGACAAACACACACACACACACAGAGTAATCAACGCTGAACTCACAGTTCTGGTTCTGTGTGTGAAGAAAGTGGTTTGATTGTTGTCACGGAAAGATCAACTTCTCTTTGAACTGATGTGGAAACGATCCATTTAAATATATATTTATATGTGTTGTTAAAGTGGCTGCACCTGGCTTTATGTAAACCAGTTCAATGAACTGCAGGATAAACATACTACCAAATGTAACCCATCTGGTTCCTCCTTGATTTTGGTTTATTTTGACAATAAGCGATGATGATTCAGTGGATGATAAAACAATACTGACATGTGGCCATGGAGCAGAGGGGAAGTTAACTAGAATGTAAGATCATCCTATGACAGTTACCTTTAATTTTAAGGTTGAATTGTTGCTTAAGTTTATTGGTTCATCAGTTATTTATTCCACATCTTTGGAAAGAAATTCCACCGTTACAGTAAAAACTGAATTGTGGTTCAGATCACATGTATGGACTCAAACCTCTATCAGAAATCATTCCTAAATGAAGAATTACTGCTGAAGTAACGGACCTCTCTTCGTTTCGCCCCCCTCACAGCATTAGGAGCGGCGTATGGGACAGCGAAGAGCGGCACAGGCATCGCCGCCATGTCGGTGATGCGGCCGGAGCTCATCATGAAGTCCATCATCCCCGTGGTCATGGCTGGCATCATCGCCATCTACGGGCTGGTGGTGGCCGTGCTGATAGCAAACAACATCTCCGAGAGAGTCTCCCTTTACAAGTAAGAACACCCGGTGACACTCCGACTGTCTGAGTCTTCTACATGCTGGTTCCTGTTGTGTTGCCTGGTGAACTGCAGGGCAGGTTTTATTATAAATATATGTATAAATGGAAGGCGAGGGAGGTTTATTTGTATGGCACCATTCGTACACAATTTAAAGTTCTTCACAAAGAGAAAGAAACTGATTTTATTTGATACTTGGTGATTTAAAGCTTAAGATGCAATCTAGTGAAGTGAACAAAAGGCAGTCTGGCTGCTAAGATTCATCCGTCCGCCCTGCTGTCCCTCCCTCCGTCCTGCTCCTCACTCAAACCGCTCCAAGACCAGTCGACGGCTCTAATCTTTCCAGCGATTCTTGGACCAGCTTCAAGACCTCCTCCAAATTTAATGTGCCTGGTAACCGTTAATGGGAGTCATCCAGGGTTAAATACACACCGTCTCTATTCCTCTGAAACCTGTTGACGCACATTTCGAGCTCTAAATATCCCCAAAAATCAAATCCAGATTTGAATTTGCAACTGCTGACGCTCTGTCCCTCCTCGCTCGCCTCTCCATCAGGAGTTTCCTGCATCTGGGAGCCGGCCTGAGCGTGGGCCTGAGCGGCCTGGCGGCCGGCTTCGCGATCGGCATCGTGGGCGACGCCGGCGTGAGGGGCACCGCCCAGCAGCCCCGGCTCTTCGTGGGCATGATCCTGATCCTGATCTTCGCCGAGGTGCTGGGCCTTTACGGGCTCATCGTGGCCCTCATCCTATCCACAAAATAAGTGTTTCCATCCTCCAAAACGACCATCTCATTCATTCCACATCGAAGCAGCAAGAACAAATAGGAGATTTCCACCTACTTCCATTACACCCCGCGGGTCTGACAGGATGGGATGGCAACAGAAAACATGTCGACTCTTGACAGCTCCGGCCTCGGTAGATGTGACCTATCCATATTGTTTGAAGCCATCCGGTTGTGTCAGGTCCTGTGCATACAGAACGGGCATGAAGATGTACTGTTTGTTGTGGGATGATGTGTGGACAGTCTGCCTGATTTATTTGTCTGATCTTAAACTGTACAGTGATCCAGAGTCCCTCCACCCCAGTAAATGTAGTAACCAAGTCTGTGCTGTGAGTGTGAATATCAACGTTGACCCCTCTACCCATTCCCCTCCTTTGACTTTTTGTTTTTCGTTGGTGGTTTTTATCGTCATTCTCTGTTTTGAGACTGCTGAAAAATCGTGCGCACTAGTGTTTTTTTTTTTTTTTCCATGTTTCTTTTTTCTTTTCTTTATTTTGGGGACCATTTTTGAATCACTTTTTTTTTCACTATTTATGGAAAGCTATGAAGATTTTGAAACTGTCTAAATGGAAAACTGTTTATTGAGTACCCTATATACATAAGAATATATAAATTATCTGTGTATAGTTAGTTAATTGCACTGTGGGTAATTGTAATAAGTGCTTGGAATTCCTCTGGATGTAGTGTGATTATTAATGGAGGATGTCCACATGTTCACATGGATTTGACAGTGTGTGTGCGCGTGTGTGAATGACCTGAGTGCATAATGCGTGCAAGTGGATTTATGTTTAATATGACATTTCAAACACTAGTATTGTTGACCCGTAGTGCTGCTGTCTTTATTTATTTTGTTTGTTTTTTTCTGTTTAAGGTGAGAGCTCACTGTTCAGCCATGCCTGTCAGATTTCCAAATAAAAACTCAACCTCCTCCAGAACTTCCGTGTCAAGAGGTTTTGTTATTGACGTGTGACTGATCTGAGCATTTTAAATAAAGCGCTGAGGAAAATGGACAGACCGGTTCAAGATGATCAAAACATAATAGTGGTTCACTTATTCCAACCAAGGTAAGCAGAAGAAAGTCTCAAGTGTTCAACAGGTGGAACCATAGTGCTCCCTGGCTTGGTTTTACACATAGCGTATAAATAAAATCGCATAATCATCATTTTTGTATGTGGTATGCAACATGACGGCACATATTTTTGATATTTATTTCTAATGCAGAAGTTTGACTGGAAAATTAGTTCTTCTCTTAATGATGTGGTTTGATTTGAAAAAGAAACCCACCAATGACAAAACTCTGCACCTACGCATGTAACATGAGGACAGGAGTGTGTGCACTCCCTCAGACAGACTGGGGTCCTTGAGCATCTGGAACTGCTGCTGCGGTCTCTGACCTGCTCGGCAAACAGGCTGAGGAACTCTTTGGTCCCTTCAGCCATCAGATAAGATCAAATCAAATCATGATCACACTGGGATGAAAGAGTCTTCTCCATATGTGCCTTTCACATGAATCAAAAGAAGTAGGAAGAAGAAATACTTATTTAATCCTACCCCCTTCGCGTCATTGCCATTATCTTCGTGTACAAAACAATATATCTTTATAATCATCATCACTTTCAATTCATTAGAATACTATAATACAATATGATATCAACAGTTAAAAAACACCTATTACTCAAACATCACCAAGAACAAACAATCCTCACGTCATCGTCTAGCCGTGTAGCTCGCCAGAAGCAACTCTTTGTATCTCATTATGAATTGGCTCACATTTGACAACCCTCTAGTCTCCATGCATAATTTATTCCATAGTTTTACAATAACATTGTTACACAAAAGCCTTTTAGAGTTGTATGGACTTGATCATTTGTAAACTGTAGCTCTCGTCTTAGGTCACAGACATTTTCTCTGTTACAGCACAGGTTTTGAATATTACCAGGTAATAAGTTATCCTTTGCTGTATAAGTTATTGGAATAGCTTTAAACTCTGCAAGAGCCATGAATTTTAAAACTTTTGATTTTGAGAAAAGTGGATTTGTTCTCAAAAGCCAACGTTGTGCACAATTCTTATTGCTCTTTGTTTTTTTTTTTTTTTTGTTTTTTTTTTTTTTTTTTGCAGAATAGCGGGACTGAGATGCTTCTGGATATTTTATTCCAGATTAGTTTTATGTGAGGTTTCCAGGAAAGTTTTCATCAATCAAAACCCCGAAAAAAAACTATTTTGACTTCACCCTCTAACTTTAAATAACTGTGCCTTGACATGTGTAAAAACCCAACTAAAAAACATTTAGTATTTCTATGGATTTTAACATTACAGGCGTTTGAATACGAGTGTGTGCGGACAGGAGTGTGTGTGCAATGTGATTCAGGAGGTGTGTGTGTGTGTGCGTGTGTGGACGCAGGAGTGTGTGTAGTAAGTGTGGGGAAAACTTGGCGTGAGCGATCCTGCCTGTTATTGTTTACGGTCCCTTTCACTCAAACTAGGTCATGGGAAATGAAAGCGTAGCTCTCCACGTTCCCGCTGGTTTTCCGCTCACCGCCCGTTAAAACACGAACACTGGAGGACCCGACGCGTCCGCGGGGAGCTGTCTTCTTTAACGGCGCCGAGGTAACGTTACCTACCGGCCATTCTTTAATGCGGTTTATAGCAGCGCGGAGCTAGCGGAAGCTAACTAGCTGGTTTAGCGCATCTCCGAGCAGCCTGGTCGCTTCGCTCCTTTCCTCGACCCCACGCCGTGCAGGCTCTGCATCGTACTGATGTTTACCTGTGCGCCGTGTCGTGCACACAGGTAATCCCAGCAGCACGAGCTGAACCGGGACGCTTCTGACCTTGTTGGAGCCAGCTAACATGCTAGCATGCTATCGGGCTGGACAGGTAGCTAGCTTTAGCTGCTAAGTGGCTAACTGAAGAGAACGTCTCACCTCTTGGCAGAAATAGAGCTTTACAGCCGATGTCATTGATTTGTAGTCAGTGTTGCGTGTCTTATTAAGCAGCTGGCGTCTTGATATATGGCAAGAATGATGCGTGTTAAGTGTCAGACTGTCCAAAGTGGATGTTTTTGTTAGCGCAGTGTGCTAAACTCTCAGGAAATGGGCTCAAATTCTAAGACCTACTGTTGCATCACAAGTATTCTGTGTTTGAAATGTACAGAAAGACGAAAATACTGCATTGACTAAAATTATTTACTGGGGGAAAGTGACAGAGTTGTTGACAAACATGAGTGTTTTATGCTTATCATTAAATCTATCACATATCTCAAGCAGCTCAGAATATGTGGCATGTGGTGAAAAATC
This sequence comes from Salarias fasciatus, assembly GCF_902148845.1. NCBI lineage: Eukaryota > Metazoa > Chordata > Actinopteri > Blenniiformes > Blenniidae > Salarias > Salarias fasciatus. Next base: position 8,764,651 of record NC_043748.1, on the reverse strand, counting down.
CATCAGTTGATTGACAATAATCGTTGATTGTGTTGTCTTACGTGCTGTCTTACAGGTGAATTATATACGTTTATTTTAACCGTGGTAGATAATCTAATGAATGTCTTTTGGTTTGTGGATTCTGGATTGAGTCTGATCCATTTGTTCACATTTGTAGATTTCATGCTTCAATGGGTCCCTCAAAAAACTCAAGGACTGCAGCAGAACTAAAAGCAAAATTGGACAAACCATACACACACACACCAAGTTAAGAAATGACAAACAGACATATCTTTTTTTTCCCTGATATTTTTAAGTTATTGTTTCTTGCCTGTTATCATCATCCGCTGTCGGTGCTTATCCCAAATAACAATAGTTTCATGTTGTCTTGAATCAGCTGGACTGATGCTGGTCCTCCCTCATCTGGATTAGAGCTCAACTGCACAGCCGCTGCTCCCTCCGCTGAGACGCTGTGGCTGCCATGTCCAGACGAAGCAGGAACAGTCGTGCGTGGCGATACGTCTGGGGTGGGATCCGGCGGGATGCTGATGCCCGGGCTCTCGTTTTGGCCGCTGAAAGTGAGGACTGGAACTATGACCGCCTAGAGGTGAGTGAACAATACCAATGTGTCATGTGAGTTTGTTTGTTTGCTTGTTTGTGTTACGAGATGAGGTTATTTTTGTTTGTTGTGTCAACACAAGAAGAGAGATTTCGTCACAGAATCGTGATAAACAGTGTGTGATTTGCCTTTGGCCATCAGCAACCATTTGTTTGTTTAATTCTATTGTATTATGCTTGAAGCATTCAGAGGGTGATGTAACCTGATGTCTCTCTCTGTTGTGTCTCTGTAACACTGACTTTTCATTTTTCTTTGTCTTTCTGCATTTTTCTTTCTCCCCAAGTTCAGTGATTCCGATTCTGAGGCCGACTTTTCCACAGTGATGGTCCCTCCGGTCCCCAGCGCAGTGCCCGTCACCGGAGAGTCCTACTGTGGCTGTGATTCTCAGGCTGAGAGCAGCTACAACCCTCGCCTGCGAGGTTTTCACCAAGTTAAAGACTGCCACTGTGGCGAGGACGACCAAGGTACAAGACGCCTGCCGTCAGAGGCTGGCATAATAACTGCAGAAGTATTTTCATTTTTGAAATGACTCCATGATGTTCATGTATTCATTGATATTGAGTAACGTTCTATGTCTCCTCAGAGTTTGACTGGGTTTGGGACACAAACAGCCGATCGACAGCAACATTATTGAGCTGCGACAATCGCAAAGTGAACTTCCACTCTGAATACAGCTGCGGCACCGCGGCCATCCGCGGCTCCAAGGAGCTCGCTGAGGGGCAGCACTTCTGGGAAATCAAGATGACGTCTCCAGTTTATGGCACAGACATGGTAAACCTTTATTCTTCAGGGTTCATCTACTTTTAAGACTTATCTTCTAAATTGTCCGGTTATTTAGTTGATGATTTATATTCGTACAGATGGTCGGTGTTGGGACGTCGGATGTCAACTTAGACAAATACAGACATACGTTCTGCAGCCTTTTGGGTAAAGATGCTGACAGCTGGGGTCTTTCTTACACTGGTAAGACCAACACCATATGTGTACTGTAACTTCTTGGAAGGTTATTTCGATATAATTCTCACTGGTTCTTTTTTTTAGGTTTGTTGCACCATAAAGGCGACAAAATGAACTTTTCCTCCCGGTTTGGACAAGGGTCGATCATTGGGGTTCACCTGGACACGTGGCACGGGACTCTCACTTTCTTCAAAAATCGAAAGTGTATAGGTTGGTACAAATTCTGCTATTTGAATGAATCAATAATCGGCAATCTGATGCAAAAATGAACTCATTTGGTCAAGGAGCGAGATCGCCCAGCTAAAGCAGCCATTTCTCTCCATCCAGGTGTTGCTGCCACCGAGTTACAAAACAAAAGGTTCTATCCGATGGTGTGCTCCACGGCGGCGAAGAGCAGCATGAAGGTGATCAGGTCCTGCTCTGCGCCCACCTCGCTGCTGTACCTCTGCTGCGCCCGTCTCCGCCAGCTGCTGCCGGACTGCATAGACACCCTGGACGTCTTGCCGTTGCCGCCGGGGCTGCGCCACCTGCTACACAACAAACTGGGTTGGGTGCTTAGTCTCAACGGCGGCACGGCAGAAGAAGCCCTGGACGTGCCCGAGCGGTCCGAGCGGTCGCCCATCCCGCCACTGGCCGGCCCGTCGTCCTCCGAGAGCGACTCCGAGGGCTGCACGTCGGACCCCGAAGCCTGTCAGAGGAAGAGATGCCGCTGGACGTGACTGGAGAGCTGGAATCCTACCTCCGACCAGACATAGGCGGGACGTCCGACCCGGTGTCGCCCGCCTGCCTCGAGCTTTCTCCAACGACAAGGTTTTCCCAGATTGAAGAACAATCGGCAGGATTGGAGGAGCGGTACAACTGTCTTTCCGCCTACACGTTTTTACTGTGATTTTCCTCTCATGCCATTCAGCCGTCTTCTTGTTTCCTCACATCAGTATCTCAAACCAGCTTCAGTAAAAAGTGGAGATATATACAAATATTTTCTTGTCATTTATGTATATAATGTAATGATACAGGGAGCTGTACAGTGTAACACTGAATTCAGTGCGGCCATAATTTGGGGGGGTCCTCAAAGTATTATAGGGAATTAAAGGGGGTCTAACAAAAACATATTCTTATTGTCGAAATGTGACATGGTGCAAGGAAGTGAAACAAACATGAATGCAACATCAATTTTTTTTGTGTACTTTAACAGAACAGCCACATTCTTTATGCACCTCTGATTGTATGTTAGCTTTATGGTTGTTAAAGGTAAAAAATCTTCATTAGTATGAAAATCCATTTTTCATCAGCTCTTGAAAATGGTGTCCCTCTGCTCCTTGTTAAAAAACGATTGATTCTGTTTTTTCTTCAAGAAAGAAATGATGCCCATTGCTGTGCTTTGAACTGATCATGAGATGTCACACAGAAGACACTGCCACGTGTTTATATCGCTTTTCATTGCTGTTACTCCTTCATGTTTTTATACGTTTTTCTTTAAGTGGCTTTCTTTCACTTCAGTCTAAAAAAAATTTTTTGTACTGATTTTATTAGAAAACAGTATTCTTGTTCTCTAAAGCCTCATTTTGCAGTTGTTTTTTTTTAACCAAAACATGACTAATTCATTTACTTTGAAGAAAACTAGTGCTGAAACGTATGTTAAAAACAACTTCAGTGTCATGAAGGTAAATCCGCTCTCCAGCTCCCTTTGAGTTAAATATCCTGCTTAAATTAATCAGTCAGATTATGGCTTTATGTGACTGTTTCAGCATTCGACTACAACAGAGTTAGGTTGAACAGAGATAGTTGAACGATGACTGAATGTTTTACAGTCATCACTGAGGCATACAGCTCTCTGGAGATGATTTAGGAGTTAATCCTGAATATAAGAGGCAGGATATGACAGCTGGGGAAGATATGTAAAAATGTAGTTTTTATTTCTAGCACTAAAACATCAGATCAATGTCTTGAAATACCACAGGCGGCACCTCTGAGCCATTGAAAATCATGTGAATTCCTCTGAATTTAAGTACTTTTAGACAAAGAATTTCTGTTACTATGCAACACAAGCATTTTCTGTGACAATGTGTGTATTTGGGTTTCTTCATGGAGACGCTGGAACAACACTGTTGGTGATGGACCAGGCTCATCACTCATGAGACATCAGTGACACCATTTCCTTTGTATAGATCATGAAACCACTGTGGTCCAGCAGATGCTATTTGTCTTCTTTCACAATATTTGCTTTCACATCAATGCACTTTTATCTGACTGCCCTACTGTAAATAAGAAAACCCCGTGTGTCTTCTATGCCGTGTCATGTCAATATATATGAAGGCCTTTACTTGCCTTTTTCTGTATAACTTATCAGCATGACGTTCAGCTGAAAATAAACATGCTAAATATGCAGAAACAACTGAATCCTTTTCATTTAATGAGGAATTGTATTTGCATATCTTGATCGTTTTTCTAATTGATGAATGGAAATTCACGGGTTGATCCTCTTTTTAACAATCCCTCCATTGCACGCAAGCTTCCTACAGAAAAAAAAAGTAGTTTAGTTTGATTGATTTTTTCCAGGAGTTATTTCATACGATATACTTTAGCTTCACGTGCCAGGACTGTGTATCAGGAAATGTCCCTCACGCGGAACTAATCTGGAGCTCGCTGCGTTTCACACGGAACGTTTTGCGCGAGGACCACGAGCGTGCCGTGCAACGCAAGTTGCGTGCGGAGGTCAAAGAGATATTCAGCGACTGTCAGGTACTGTTAACGCCAATATTTACACATTATAACCACTGTTGATATCATATTTATCCGATTCATCGTGTTCTAAATGTTTTATTAAGGGTTTTGAAGATCGAGTTAAAAGACGCTTTGGTCGTTACACAAACACAACAGTGTGTTTAGGAAGCCATGGTGAAGAAGAAGAGAGTCCGTTTCATCGCGGAGCTCGCTCGGAAGATCCGGGCGTACCGAGAGCTCAAGTCCCGGCCGTCGGAGTCCCAGAGGTACGCCCTGGATTACGAGACCATGAAGCGGCCCTTCAGCGGGAAGACGCTCCCCGTGTTGGCCTGGCAGGACGTCCGCAGGGAGAGCCGCCTCTTCTCCATCCTGTCCGGGATGAGGATGTTCGGGGTGGGCCGCCTCTTCACGCGGAAGTCGTGGCTGGAGGACCACTCGGAGCCCAGCTACTGGAAGATCACCAAGGTCAAAGTGGACTACACTGCAGAGGTGAGAGCCGGGCTGGACTGTGGACCTGCAGGAGTCTAGATATAAATGAAAAACTGTTGTAGTTTGACAGGTTATGGAGGGAGAAGCAGAGACAGCAGCTCCTGTGCAGGTTGAACTATTTCTCCTTGTTGAATGTAGTCAAATGTATGACAAATACAGAACACGTGTTTATTTTGCATCTTTGTGTATATCTTAACATCTGGGTGTCAAATTTACAGCTTTTGGGAGATATTTCCTTCCACCCAGGAGCCGCTCCATGCTGAATATGCCTTCATTTTGCAATTTGTCTGCACTTGTGACTTAAACTGCTTTTTTTTTTGTCTTTTTTTTAAGAATATGGACCATGGGAAAGCATGGGGAATCCTGACATACAAAGGTAAGACTTCCCCATTGTATGTAAACCAAAAAAATAGCTGAGACTAGTATTGAGCTAATGGATTGTGCTGTCTTTTATTTCGAACTGCACTTCTCAGGTCAACCAGAGAGCGAGGTGAAGGAAGTGGACAAGGTGATGTATCACGACTGGCGACTGATTCCCAAACACATGGAGCAACAGTTTAAAGACTTTGAGCCGCTTCCTGACCCGCCTGTGCGCTACGTCCCCTTCCCTCCTCTCCTCCGGGCCATGATTCTCGCCCAGCAGAGTAAAGCGGGAGGCAGCGCGGCCGTCGAGGAGCCGAGCTTGCCTTTACAGAGGGATGTTCTGCTCAGCAAAGACTATTTCCGCCAGCAGGAGCAAGAAATGAAGAGGGAAGATGGGACGGCGGTGTGATGATGACATGCTTCTTAACTGAAGGGTTCCTAAGTGGACATTTTGGACTATGTCAGTGTTGAAATGTGTTTGAATGTGTGCCTATATGATGTGATAAACAAAAAGACTTTGCATAAAACTTGGTCCTATCAAGTGCTTTTTTTCCTTTGCAATAGTGTTGCTATTTTTGCGAGTGCTTTGAAGTAATTATGTGACAGCATTTAAAACATACAGTGATCGCCATAGTAGATAGTTTTGAATAGAGACACTTCAAAGCCCAAACGATTAACTGCTGAGCAACCTGAAAAATACAGCTTTAAATGTGAAACTGTTCAGTTTACATTTGGTCATCCGATTCTTAATTTACAACAATAAAATGAATCTTTAGTATTGTCAACTCACCGAAAACTTGTGAGGCCTTCTGCTCAGTGACATGAATTCACAGCTTTCCAACCTGGCCAGCTTGATAAATAGCAGATTTGACATGATTGAGAGCAAAATGGGTGATTTGAATAAAAAGGTTGGGAGAGTGTTCACCGACCGTTAGGATGTCTCCATGAAGTTGGGTAATTTGGAAAAGCGAAATGAAGTTGTGGAGCGTCCTGTGAAACTGATAAAAAGAAGACTGAATGACCTGGAAACATACACAAGAAAATGGAATGTCAAACTGCTGGGGGCCCCTGAAGCTAATCCTGAAAATACCAGAGCTGAAGTCATTGAAGAATGAAGTGTGGAGAGGAAGGAAAGGAAAGAAGACTTTCATTAGGTTGATTTTCTGTTAAACTGACATAATCAGATCCCATAACTTCATTTTGTAGCTTCTGATTTCATAAAAGTAGTTTTTTTGCCCCAATATTTTTGTTGATTTGCAAATTTTATAATGAAACGTACACAAAACAAATGATAGAACAGAGAACATAGCTCAAAACACAAACACATACACACTCATTCACACCTGGTATACCTCACCAAATCACACATGTACACGCACACACACGTGCATACAATATCAAGTAATATGTGCAGAACACTGATAATGACTAAAAAAGAAAATAATAGTTTGAATATCATGTCCCTATTTTCTAGATTCTATAATAATTCAAATACGGTTCCCATCATTGTACAAATTCTTCCATTTTAGAATTTGGTATTTTTCAGAGAGGTCACTGAATGGAAGCAATTTTTCCATCAACATACAGGTCTTCTGACTGAATGCCCTTTATTTTCCATATTTTAAATCTCCCATCTTTTCTACCAGGTACAAACTGATCATTATTCCACAGATGGGTAAACTGGGATACAGTTACAGGTTCTCCCAGATGTCAGCTGTGTGCCATTCTAGAATAGTGTTTTTTCAGAAGTTTTTTTTTTCTTAGTTTATGTAAATCTTCAGAGTAAAGATAATTGCATATTGGTAATTCTGGAGTAGATTGCTGTTCAATATTTACCCAGGCTGGAGGTGATTGTGTGTCAAAGTTGTGTGAAGCTGTTGTCAGCTGATCTGCCATATAATACCATCTTTAATCTGGAATTCAGACACCCCCTCTTTCATAGGGCAAATAAAGTAATTTAAGGCACAATCTGCTTTCCGATTGTTGATTGAAGGGACTGGGTTCGTGTAGTTTTACCCATAGATATATAGGTTTGTTTTATTCTGCAGCACTCATTCAAACACACAGGCGTTCACACTGGTCACCTACTGCAGACGTGCAGTTTACAGGGTTGCCAGATCCCACTCTCTTACAACGTAAAAAAGTAACAGCCCAAATTTTATCAACCCGCCCAACGTGTTCACGAGAAGCCCAACTGGGCGGAAATCCGTCCAATCTGGCAACACCGTCCAAAACCACGACAGTGTGTTCCGTCCCGCGCTACAATGATCTGCCTGTTTCTGTCCTTGTTCGCTCAGGTCTTCCAGTCAGGTTGGTGTTCTTCTGTCTGTCCACACCTCGTGCGTCTCTCTTCGACCTACAATCTGATTTTTCCCCCGGGGATGTGGTCACAGTTTGCAGGAGTCGCTGCCTCCCCGGACCGCCGCTCCGGCTAGCTGCAGACAGCGGCGGACTGGTACTGAGCTGCTGTCGCGGAGGAACTTTCTAACTTTTAAATGTGACTAATAACTCGTACCGGCGTGGTTTTATGAAGGGGTTTGTATGACAGCGTGGTTGTTTGGGGGAAACGGCTGTTGCTCGGTGTAACCCGGACGTAGCCATGTGCCTTGCTCAGTGCTCACGGGGCAGAAAAAGTTGATTCATCATCCTATTAATAGCTTTACGTGTGTCAGCCTCCACTGGCACTTCAAGGACTCGCCTCGAGCCCGTCTGCTCTGCAAATGGGGCCGAGGAAAAGGTCACGGCGAAATCTGCACGGCCTGGAAGATTTGGTGGTAAAACAGGCTCGGATTGAAGAGAGTGGTGAGAGGAGCAGATCCAGCCCCCAAGTTCAAAGAGTGGTGCAGAAGACCAATAACACAACTGACAGATCTGCATGTCGTTATTCATTACGTGTGTGCTTTTGCATGCTTGTACTGGGTGTGTAACTGATCAGTGCATTATTGCATTTTGTGCGTTTCGTCTTTGACAGCCCACGTGCATGGTGTCCTTGCAAGATACTCCAGGCTGTTAAATGTTAATGTCAGTTTTGGACAAGCATGCCCTTACTGTGTCACGTCCGGCTTTAGGATGGACGGGCCAGAATGAGCGCACCTTCATCGCCGTGAAACCAGATGGAGTCCAACGAAGACTGGTGGGCGAGATCGTGCGGCGTTTTGAGAAGAAAGGCTTCAAATTGGTGGGCCTCAAACTTATGAAGGTATGTGAGATGCTTATGATTAATTAAAAATGATATAATGGCCAGAGCTTGTATTAGATCCTGATTATGTGTGTGTGCTTTTGTTTCAGGCGTCTGAGGAACTCCTCAGGGAGCACTACTGGGACCTGAGGAGTAAGCCCTTCTTCACCGGCCTGATAACCTACATGAGCTCTGGTCCAGTTGTTGCTATGGTGAGATGCTCACATGTCTGCAGAGTCATAAATATGTTTAGCGCCTCCTACGTATTGGATGTGGAATATTGAAAATATGTGGGTTTTTTTAATTATCGCACCTCTTTTTAGGACATTTGAGAGAGGTGGGAATCAGATTAGTCTTCAACAGAGATGCTGTCTAAGGGAATACCTCCTCTGGCTTTCCACGACTTTTATTTGGAGACTTCATCATCAATGATTTTCCTGTTTTATTGAACTGTCCTTTTGTCCTTGATAAGTAATGCAGGCTGGTCCAAGCATCTAACTTCTATAGCTGTATAGCATAGTATAACTAGAAATTGGCACTCAGAGAGCGCAGACCTCCGCCACAGCTCAAATCAGTCACCAACAACCATAAGAACACCATATATAATCACACAACATTGTGATCGGAGCGCTGCGGCGTGCGGCGCCTCTCTCTGTCGCCCTCTCTCCGTGTGTGTGTGTGTGTGTGTGTGTGTGTGTGTGTGTGTGTGTGTGTGTGTGTGTGTGTGTGTGTGTGTGTGTGTGTGTGTGTGTGTGTGTGTGTGTGTGTGTGTGTGTGTGTGTGTGTGTGTGTGTGTGTGTGTGTGTGTGTGTGTGTGTGTGTGTGTGTGTGTGTGTGTGTGTGTGTGTGTGTGTGTGTGTGTGTGTGTGTGTGTCCTTTTCATCTGAAAAGGAAAAGCAACATAATTTATGTTATTTTACTTCATTTTAATTTGAAAATGGACCGGATTTTCTCGTATTTTCCGTTCCTGACTTCCTGTCTGGTGCGATCTGCTCTGTCCAGCTTTACAACTGGTGGTGCACGGCACGCGGAGAAAATAGAGAGGAGCGGAGCGGCCGCGCTCCACGGCACGAGCCGCTACGCACGCGGCGCTGTCCCGCGCCTCTTGTATGAACAGTCAGATAGGTTAACAGGGGCGCCGATCTGACAGTCGGTGTGCGGCGCTTCCGCCTCCGCGTGCCGCGCTTCCTGTGTGAACCAGGCGTTTGTCCCCCCCTGTCGGCGGGCCTGCCCAACCATGTGAAAGACTCCCTATTTCTCAATGATAAAGAATCCTTTAAAAAATTCCTGGATCCAGACAGTGATCCGGATCATCACCAAAATTTAATCAATTCTAAGTTAGCCCAAGACCCACCTTTCCACAAAGTTTCATTGCAATCCGTCCATAACGTTTTCCGTGATCTTGCTAACAAACCAACCAACAAACCGACATGATTACATAACCTCCTGGCGGAGGTAACTATATAACTGTGTTGCAGCAACCAGAGGCTTTGTGTCGTCCTTCAGGTATGGCAGGGTTTGGGCGTGGTGAAGACTGCAAGGAAGATGATGGGTGAGACCAATCCTGCAGACTCACTGCCGGGAACCATCCGGGGAGACTTCTGTGTGGAGGTGGGCAGGTGAGAGAACCGAAAACTGCATATAGTGATTTAGATTGTCAAAATAAAGAACTAAGAGCTATTATAATTTAGAATTTTAGTTGACTTATTTCACAGTGAAAACAAATTGAGTGTATTTATGTTGAAGTTTGATGGATCTATACCTAATGATAAGAATTCTAATGGCATACAACCCACTGAAATAACATTCAAGTGAATAATAATTTCAGCTGCTGGGCGAAGTGTAATAAAAAAACAAAAAAAATAAGTTATTTCAAGCACTTTCTTATTGATGATGCTTGTCTGCAGCTGAATCAAAATATTATTCAATTTCTGGCAGTCCACAGAGAAAGAGGAGCAAAATGAATGTTTTGATGAATGAATGAGTCGGTTTTTGTGTAAATGGTCTAAATGAACCCTGCAGGAACGTGATCCACGGCAGCGACTCGGTGGAGAGCGCCCAGAAGGAGATCTCTCTGTGGTTTCGACAGAATGAGCTGAGCCTCTGGGAGCCCAGCAGCAGCCAGTGGCTCTACAACTGACTGAGGTGTGCTCCGTGTGGCGACGCCGCTCCCAACGGAAACTCCTGCTTCCCATTCTTTCACGTGTGTTCATCAATTCAAGACGTTACCTCAGACAAATATCCGTTAGCTTCCGAAACATGTAAAGGGTTCTTTATTGCCGTGTTGGTTTTCTCTTTATGGTATTTCTTTCTTTCTTTTTTTTCTTTTTTTAATCTGTCTGATGGCTGGGCGGCTCTTTCAAGCAAAACTGCACTGAGCAATAATATGATCAGAAACATGATCAGGTCAAATTGTGTTTACATTGTAGCATCTCACACCAAAAACACTAAGCTGTGTTCACTTTTCAAGCAATAAACTGACGTAAACTCAAGATCCAGTGTGCAGGATTTAGCGGCAGGTTGTAAAAATATTAGACATCCGTCCAGTTCTCCTGTTCTGTAGGAAAACCTATGAAACACTTTGAAAAATGTTGGTGCTACACGACGGGCTCCATGGAAGAGGGTTTATTCTCTTTAGAGTTTAAGATCTCCTCTTTACAGTAGCAGTCCTGCTTAAAATATGAGGAAGGAATTTCGGATTTTAAGGTTCCCTCCTAAATGCTACACACTGGTCTTCTGGTTTTTATTAGAAGGTACAGGAAACTTTGCTAATGCGGTGTGAACAAAAGAAAAATGTTCAGTCTCACTCTCTTAAATACCTTTCAAACACTGTTAACTCTGTAGAAATACTCCCCCCATGTGAATGTTAGAAAATGCATTTGGTGGTTCCTTAGAGGATCTTGCAGCTGTATTAGTATATTGAAGGTTTTTGTTTTTTTTTGGATCAATTTCATGTGATGATGGAAAAATATGACTAAGAACCTCTTTACAGATGTATCCTGGATCCATTTTGGAGCTCTAAATGCAGATGGTGTGGCTGCTGATAAACATATTATTTGTTGCTGAGCGTGCTAAAACAAAGAAGCCATTTTCTGGTGCTTCAGGGCAGAACGCTGCCTGTTCAGTAGGGACATGCGATACCACTGACCTCCTTTCCATTCTGGTAAGAAGTAGAGCTACGAGTAGTATCATTGATGCTTTGTAACTAAAGTCTTCTGATAGAATAGATTAGATTTGATTAATCTCAAAGTGGAGAAATTTACAGGTGCAAGAGGCTTGTAGAACATACAGGGGTGCAAAAAGTAACGAAAGGTACAAATAAAGAATAATAGTGACAATCGTAATCGCGATGATACTAGAAAACTAAAACAAGGAAGATCTAACTGTACAACATGAATCTGAAAATATAACAAACTATGAAATGTGGTAAATGGATTATATAAAGAAGATATGAAGTTATAAAGATCACAATTTCCTTGTGGGTGAAATTCACTGACCTTTTTTCCAAATCACAATGTTTAGTTTCCTGTACCTTCAAATACACTAAATGATTGCATGTTTTGAACTTACTTGAATGTAAAGTTTCCATTTTTTCCCAAAGAATCTAGTTTTGTAATTTTAAGCAATAAATGCAAGCTTGGTTCCCTGAATTAAGGGAAGGTGTTTTGAATGTAATCCGGCTTAACGTCTGTTACTGATGCTCCTATTTGCTGCTTTGGAAATGTGGAGGAAACAATAAATATTCCCTTTTTGAAATGTGTGTGATTTAATAATTGTGAAAGACAGACGTCAAGATTTGTTCTCGGCACACAATATGTTTAATATTTAATCCACATACATAAGAGATCAATGCAAGAATGTCTGTATTGAACAGAGAGGATGAGCTTCAGTGCTTCTGGAGATTTTACAGTAAATCCCTGTACAAACGATGACAACTCGCCACGGTTCTCCCACCTCGCATCAACTCGCCCCATCGACGAGAACAAAGTATTTGGCTGAAAATTTGGACACACTGAACTCGACCCCCGTCTGACCGGACGCCGGCGTTGTTCCGTCTCTCTGATCTACGTCTGTGTTGCGTGCCGCGCGCCTCCTGTGCTGTGATGGTGGACGTCTTGTCTCCTCGGGATTAATTCTGACTTCTCATGTTAATCAAGTCTACTCATCTTCCAGCCAAATCTTTAACCATCAACTAAAGTACTTTAAAGGCGAACCAAGACCTCCGTCTGCTCATTGATCCACACCTGCATCCATTCCGCTCCTGTTAAAATCTGAGAAAATGCTCGTCAGTGTTGTCATTCGCGTTGCTGTATCTGCTGCTGTTCTTATATTTTTTTTTTTTTTTTTGGGGCGGGGGGGGCTTTGCTGTACGATGAGGCGTCGCTCTCGTGGATGACAAACTAAATGGTGGCACGTAAGGAGTAGCTCTCGGATGCAAGACAGTCGAGGTAAATATAGGAGGAGATACAGTGTGCTTACAGGGTGGATACAAGATCGATACAGAGGAGGGAGGTAGTTATGAGGCTGGATTACAAGGCTCATGAAGATAGTTACAATCCCCTGGCCGGGACAGAGACGGGATATCAGGCAGAGTACTAGTTAAGAGGGGGGATACTTACAAGGCGTTAAAGTTACAGGGCGACGGGGCGGGAGGGGATAGAATAGTTACAGGGGACGATACACGGCTTGAGGGGTCGGTTTAGAGACTTTTACATGACCGGGAGATAATTACAAGGCGGGTTTGGGTGGCCGGAAGCTGTTTCGGGTGGGAGGAGGTTTCTTTATGGGCGTGTCGGCGGTGAGGCGTCACTCGGGGACGTAGGACACCTGCCAGACGATGATGTGGCTCCGCTCGGCTTTACTCAGAGCGGGTTTCATCTGGGAGGCCCCGGCGCTCTCTCCTTCCTCCGTCTCGTCATCCTCACCGTCGCCTGAGGGGAAAAGAGGAGCCTTTTTAACACACGTCTATTCCTTTACGGCCGTGCAAGAGGATGGAGGAGACGCTCACCTATGCGGAAGTCGATGTATCCCTCTCCCCCACTCAGCACCAACACGTTATGGACGCTCTGCGCCTCCGTCTCCGTGGGCGCCGCCGAGCCCTGACCCTCTGAGGGACTGTCCAGCACGCTGCCGTTCAGGGTGGCCAGGACATTGCCTGTAGCAGGACAAAAAATAAAATCATAAGAAACAAACCAGAGAGCCTCATTTCTCCCACAAGCTGACACAGATGGAAATGTTCCTGCCTGGTACAGAGACGAAAAACTTGACGGCGTCGCGATGGCCGTGGAAACACAGCTGAGCCTGCGCCATGGAGCAGAAGGGCATGAAGCTGCCGCTGCTCTTCTCCGAGCTGTCGTCGCTGTACACGTGGATCACCCCGCCCGAGGAGGTAGGAGACACCTTATTGGCTGAAGGAACCCAGAGGAGAAGAGGAGATCGGTCAGGAGCTTTTACCAGAAAAATCTGATTTAATTTAAAAAAAAAACCGCAAACACAAAACAAGACAACTTTCCAGATCCACACGTCCACAGATCGACTGAAAATCAAAGATGTTTAGAATAAAACAACTTGAGAGCAAAACTAAACATCTTGCGTGCAATTTAGAACGATCATGCAAAGCAGCTTTCAAATGAAAACACAGAAAAAAAAAGTGCATTTATTGTAGACGATAAGATCAATAACCAATAGAGCCAAACGACAGGCTGTGTGTGACGAGTGTGCGCCGCTAGAGGAGGTCTGTGAACAGCGTCTGAGGGAAGATGAAGGTTTGGCCGGGTGAGTCTGGGAGGGCTCCCACTTACCCCTCAGACCCAGGAGCTGTCCCCGGTGAAGGACCACCGCTACGGGAGGCGGGGGAGGAGCAGGAGGAAGAGGAGGGCGGAGAGAGAGCGGGAGAAAGACGACAGTGAGAGTCAAGGACAAGAGAGAAACGTCTGAGGGGAGGAAGTAAATCAGAGGCTGGGGAGAAGTCGGGGAGTGTGTGGCGAGTGTGTGTATGGCTGTTAATGACAACACCGAAAACCTACTGGTTATCAAATAAAATAAATCACGACTCACTCTCTGTCAGGGGGATGGAGATAATCACACCGTTTCCGGTTCCCACCCAGAGGCGATTCCCGCCGATCAGCAGCGCCGTGATCCGCACGAAGGAGAAGCCCAGCTTGCCGGTACCTGAGAAGCACGACCAGGATGAGAGGAGGCGTCGCGGTGGCGGCGGTAGCGGCGGCAAGATCGCCGTGAACGGGAGGGAACGACGGCCGTCCGCTCACCCAGCATCTTGCTGACGTACGGCTCGATGTCCACGTCCTGCAGGTGCTGGTGTGTGTGGGCGTGGTAGAGGCGCAGGGTGGAGTCCAGCCGGATCGACACCCACACGCCGTCGCCGAGCCACGCCAGCTGCCGCACCTGGCTCTCCCGGCGGGGGTGAGCGTCGAAGGACTTCTGCAGGGCGGAGAGAGAGGAAGAGGAGAGGCAGCCGGTTCCTTTCTGTCAGCTGAAAACTTCAAAAGGCTCAAATCCTGGAGTTTTTGTTCCTGCTTGGTGATAAAGGGAAGGATTCTATCTTTCCTCACCTCGATCTGCATGCTTTTGGGCTGGATGACGTGGATCTTGTTCTTGTAGCCGCACCACACCTTGTCGTGAACCACAGCCATGCAGCGGATGGAGTGATGAGGCCGGCCGAGGTCCATGAGGTGGTAGTTGGACAAATCCCACTGGCCATCTGGGAAAGGAAGTAAAAACAAACCGAGTTAAAAAGCCTAGAGATGGAGCCCCTGGTTATAATAACATCTACATGGAACATCGTCAGGTTTCATATTCATTTAGTCCTGAAATACGAAACTCCGAACAAAAATGTGAATTACCCTCCGATCTGTGGAAAATGGCGAGGGTCCCATCGGCCAGTGCAACCAGCACACGACCTTTGACATGCCTGCAGAGGAGACAGACGGACACGGGGATCCATAGAGAGACTTTTCATTCTGACATCCGAACCTTTCCCCTGCAGCTGATGTTAAAAAGGGAAATAAAATGAAGTTTTTCTTACACCAGACTGAGCACCGAGTCTTTCAGTTTGATGGAGTGGAGGCACTTCTTCCAGTTTCCAACAGCTGAGTGGACGTACAGCCTTAAAGAGGAATAAATGCAGCGAGTTACACCAGAGAAAACACAATCTAGAGTCTAATCATTAATGAAATTAATATTGCATCAGAAGCAAAAAGGACTCTGCCGAAGCAAAGTGTGTGTTTCAGCCTCACCAGCCGTTCTGGGCCCCGAGCCACATGGTGGGGGCCACGCTGGTGTAGTTTTTGGCCTCTTCGCCGCCGTCCTCTGACTCTGTGGGCTGAGACGCTTCCTCCTTGGAGTGGCCCGTGCTCCGGTCGGAGGCATCTGCAGGGCGAGGCGGGGGATCGGTGAAGACGTGCTCGGTAAACGGCCCCGGCGGTCCGGACCGGATCTCCGTCTGGCTGGCCGTGGACTCGGGGACCTCGGTGGCCTCGGTGGCCTCCTCTGCGGACTGGGCGGGGTGAATCTTCCCGTTCATGGGTGGAGCTGTGGGAGCTGCAGCAAACAAAAAAACAGCTGTGAGACAAATGTGGAGCTAAAAAAGAAAAACAGCTACAGAATGTGGCGTGTTCCACCTTGGCCTTTGTCCATGATGGGCGTGTCGGTGCGCGAGGAGCAGTTGCTGCGGGCGACGCTGCAGTTGGTGGCACAGCCGACCAGCGTGATGCCCGCCAGCATGCCCTCCACCGAGCCGGCGTCCTCACCGCCGCCCGCTCCACCGTCACCTGGGTCCAACACGATCTCTCCTGCCGGGTAATCGCTCTCGCTGGCGGCTGCAAGCAACCAGACGTGTTAATATACACGTTAATACACACACACAGGCAGTTTCTGCACCTCAGCAGTTTCCCTCCTCACCTGGTACGCTGGAGATGCACAGCACGTGAGCGTTGCAGACGTTGAACTGGTCGACCAGCGATCCCGGCTGGTTGGCGTCGATGATGACCACCTTGCTGGCGGAGTGGGTGCTGGTGAGGATCCACACGCGGCTGTTCATGGTGTCCGTCTCCTGGAGCTCCTTCGACTGAGCGACAGCGGTCGTGAGGAGCGTCTCGCAGTCATCTCAACGCAGGAGGAACGGATGGAACAGACCGTGCAGATGTAAAACTGCTCGGTTCTGGGTTCCTACCTTCCTCTTCTCGGGGGACGTGTGGCTGCTCTTCTTGTCGCCTCCGTCCTCCTCGGCCTGCAGTGGGTCGCTGCCGCTCGGCAAGGCTTTAGCTGGTGCCGAGTCCTGGCTGCCAGCCCTCCAGCCCGTCAGATCCACCCCTGCTGCACACCACAGCTAAAGCATGCAAACACACACACACACACACAGCATGGAAGAGGTCAGGGAGACATAAATGCTCCTGAACTCAACCTGCTGCTGTTTGATTCACTGCTGCTGTCATTTCAGAGATGAACGATGCATCCAGGTGTAAAGACTGCACTGTTATATACACTTATTTCTCTTGGATTAAAACTCAGAAGCTCAAATATTCAACTATATTAAGTGTGCAGTAAATACATTGTTACCCCATTACATCCTTTCTGAGAGTTAATCTATGAAAAAATAGGTTAAAAAGAAAGACTGTACTGTAATCTACTGTCCTCTGAACGTCTCACCTTCCTGTTGGGGTCTTTCTCCACCAGGGGGCGACAGTAAACTGGGACGGGAACATTCTTCATGCGGTTATCATCTTTCTCATTGGCGGTCTAAAGACAGAAAGCAAAATGAGTAAGAACTAGGCGAAGAAATATCATGATAAGAGAAAACGTCTGGTTTCATTACAGCATTTCCACTTGTAAAGAGGAAAAGATACAAAACTAAAGCAATTTGTACAGTATCACATACAGAGCAGGCATTAAAGGAAAACTCCACTGCTTTCAACCGTCTTTCTTCAAATTCACTCAACTCAACCATCTCTTCAGTTTCACTGGTTTTCCCAGGATGCTTCCTGAAAAGGTGGCACCAGTTCTCTGACGACAGGCCTGCAGTCAGGTCAAAGTATCTAAAACTCTGTTTGGGTGCAGATCGGTGCAGACTGACATTCATTTTTCCTTTTTCTTTTCTTTCACAGCTGGGATTTTCCAATAACTTCACACACAAAAAAAAGACTTCAGATTAATGTAAAGAACATTTTTAACACTCATAAATTCAGTTCAGTGAGCGGTCTCAATGGTATTTTTCCTTTAGGAAAACAACACTCAGATAAACACAGAAGTTGAAAGATTACAGTGTGAGTGTGTTAGGAAGGGCAGGTTGAGACAGACAGAGGTTAAAGGTCAATAAGTTGCAAGAGCATCTGCAGAGGGAGAAAATAGGGAATGTTTATGGGTTGGAAATGCACGTACTCATGCTTAAAAACTGAAAATATCCTCTTGATATGCATGCGTTCCTAAATAGTCTCGCTTCAGCACACAGTGGCATTTAAATGATCCATCATGTTAAAAGCTCACAGGGTCTCAGTGAGGCTCCAAAACAAAATAGCCTCTTGATTATCTCCTCGCCTGTCTTGCTTTCAGGTATTTTTTACTGTAAGTAGTGAGGGGGGGGTTACGGGGAGGGGAAGCCATACAGGAGCATGCTGGGACTCTGTCGGTCTCACTTGCCTGTTGTCTCTTCAGTGGGCTGTCCTGAGCGCTGTCCGTCTGACCACCAGTCTGTGGGAGACCAGAGTTAGAGCCGCCTGCCTACCAACACACTCTGCCCGCTGGCCAAACCTCTGTCTGCCGGACAAATGTTCGAGGTGCGATTCCACACTCTGAAACGGCCTGTTTGATCTTCAGGGCAACCTTTAGGACATGGTGCATGCAACTGTGTAACGTCCTTAGACGTCATTTTGAAATGAGTTGAAGCAGCAGCACCATGAACAAAGTGCTCAGGATCAGCCATATATAAAGAACCATGCACATGTAAAACCAGGTGGGGTCATCTAAAGGATTAAACTTTACTGAGAAAAGATATTAATGGCAGCCATTACTAGTTATATTGGGAAGAAAAAAAGATTCCTGAACTCATCATGACCTAAAGATACAGCCAAGATAAACTACTTTTACATGTGAAATTTGTTAATGCTAGACCTAAGAGCCAGGTGCTTCTCAGAGCAGGACGAATTTGTAGTTTTGGGATATCGTGTCTGTAGTCATGCATTCCATGGAAAGCCAAACGGCTCTTCGCGTGTTGTGACGGATGGGTCTGGTTAAAGCAGCATCAGTAACCAGCATCAATGAGAACGTCTGACAGCAGCATTGACCCGCAATCAGCCTCAGCTGGACTTATCAATAATGTATCTGTGGGCCTCAGACAGGCAATTAAAAGCTCGATATAAAAAAATCTATATAATCTTCTCGCAACAAAAACAACAGAGCAACATTAGATAATATTATATGTCACACATGCAGATGGAACCTAAAAGCAGATCTTATGGCTTTAAGGAATCAATAACATCGTGAACTTGTAAAATTTCTATTTGGGCTGTTTTTATATAGAGAAAATTTCCCAGCATAAATCCTGATGTTGAAGTGCTCTTCCATTTGATAACATGAAACACTAATTTTAATCTTAACCGTGTCGTCTGACGGCTTTTTTGAACTGTGAATTTTAGCAAAACTGCAGAGATTTAGAAGTGAACCAATGAGGGTTTTTCTCCTCATGCAGACTGAGATGTTTTGGACAGGTGGGGGGTCTGGGCGGCCCTCCCGGCACGCCGCTCCGATGCGTTCGTACCTGCTTGAAGCGGGACGGCACGCTCCAGCCGCAGGCCTGCATGATGCCGTCGTCGCGGCGCATGTGCTCCCGGACCTGCCGGTACTGTTCGCGCCGCTGCTCTCGGCGGGCCAACAGTGCCGAGTCACTGAGGAGAGACGCAACACCGTTACTGGCCAGTCTGGAAGCAACGAGAAGGGGAAGAAGGAAAAGAGAAGAGAGGGGAGAGAGAGAGAGAGAGAGAGAGAGAGAGAGAGAGAGAAAGCCAAGCGTTAACCAGCCGGGCCAGCCAGCAGCGAGAGAGAGAGCAACAGCAGACCAGTTCCCAGCCACTGTTGTTAGATGAAGGCTTAGAGGCCTTTCTGGGTGGAGTTTGCATGTTTGCATCTGCTTTCCTCCTGCAGTCTTCCTCTGTTTGCCCTGCGATGAACCCCCGCCACCCGTACAGCCGGGATCATCTGGAACATCTCCTCCTGAGCTGCCCCAAGCGAGCAAGCAACCGGGCGTTTGTGGCGAAGCAAGCGTGGGAAGCAGGTGAGCGGCGAGGTGTGAGGTGTGAGTGCAGCGGGAAGGAGCTCACTCTTCGGGGAAGAACTCCAGCGTCCGGTTGGAGGTGGAGATCTGGCACATGGTGTGGCTGCGGCGCTGGGAGAAGCCGGCCGGCGAGGGAGACTTGTAGTGGATGTTGACGCTGTAGTACGGCCGCTTGACGGGCGGCGGGCTGGACGACGAGCTGAAGAGACGAGCGAAGCTGGTGGACGGAGACGGAGGAGAGAGAGAGGGACGGTTTTTAACCGCGGCAGGTTTTGTTCCGGTCGAGGAAAGGTTGATGAAATTGTCTACTCACAACTGCCAGATGGTGGATTTCTTCTTCTCCTGAATCGGAGGACTTTCCCGGGACGCCCTGAGGAGAGAGGGAGGTTAAGATCCATCATATTTTTCATTATTTCATGTGCAGTTGTAAAACCTGTTTTTACTCAGTATTTTTTTTATAATTATAAAATGTTTTAGCTGTGTAATTCACATTAACTGAAATACTAACTGTGCACTAGATTATGAATTTTAGGAATAAATGAATTATTTAAGTCTAACTTTCAGGCCGGCAGGTTCCACGCTGACCTGATCATCTCTGTCCACCGCACGGCCTCCTGCAGCTCCATCAGCCGCTCCTTGTACTGGTTCCTCTCCATCAGCACCCGGGCCATCTCCACCCGGGTGAACCGCCGCCGCTGGGTCATCGTCATGTCGCCGTCTTGCATCGGAGATGAGAACTGGGTACGGGAGAGCGCGACACATGTTAGTTTAGAAGCTAGGACGCTTCGAAACTCCTCCTGCAGCTGTGATCATTATTTCTACTTTCATGTTAAATGCGAACGTGTGAATGAAAACAAGCTGCAGTTTCACTCACGTCGTCTCCTCCTTCATCCTTGGAGTCCCGAGACGCCCCAAGAGCCTCAGCTCTCAACCTGCAGGGGAAGAAAGAACACGGTGAGCTGAAGGAGGAGGAGACGGAGAAAAACAGGGAGAAGAGGGGAAAGACAAGTGGGATTGTTAACAACATCCAGACCGAGACTGAGCCAAACTAATGTGACGCCAGCTTCATTTGCCTGCTCAGTGTTTCCTGCTTCAATCTTTATTTATTCGTCATGTTTCAGTTCACGCTGCTGGCACCGCGTTCTGTTTATCAGAGGTTTTAGAGTTTTACAACTGATTGTCATGCTCTCCTCTAAAGGTGTAAAATACAGTTATTCTGAGTTTTCCAGGTTTCTTTGACTATTTAATTTTTTTTGCACTCCTGTCAGCTGAGTATTTTCTGAATTACCATTTTCTTTAACACCTTTAACATCACAACAGGAAATATTTTTGTTCTATAAATTAAATTGTCTTTAAATTTTGTGCTAAGTTATTTTTTGTCTATCATACAGGTCGTCACATTTGTCCAGAAGTATCGGGCCACAACACAGAAAAAGCAGAACTGCGTTCAGACACTTGATCCTCTTGTTCTCACACTTCAGCGCGTCGGCAGCGACAGTTATTCAAAACTATCCGGTTTCCTCTCCTGTGCCTGTTGTTAGGATGAGTCTCAGCTTCTCTTAAGGTCCGGGAGTTTTGGGTTTCAGGTCAGAACCTATTGTTCAAACTGCATGTTGGCTGCTGTGACGCTGTTTGTGGCTTCTCTCTGTAGCGTCAATCTGAGTGAATTCCTAAAATCAATCACCTTTAATTTACTCTATAACATCTGAGGATTACAAATTTGAAGCTGTCAAACATAAATAGTCAGCCATGATTCTTATTTAACCCATTTTTAGAGGCTTGTTTAAGAAAAAAAAAAAAACTGTTTGCTTTTACCTCTTCAGTTCTTCCTCCAGTTCTTTGACTCTGGCATCCACCTTGTTCTTGGACTGCCGGAGCGCCTCCAGCTCCTCCCTCAGCACCGCCTGCTCCCCCGACAGCTCGTCCACTTTGGCTATAAGGTCATTTTTCACGATGTTGAGCGCGTTTCTGTCGAGTGAAGGTACAGTGAAGATTACCCCAAATATTTGACACAAGATAAATAATAAAACAAAGCCTTCTGAGTAGAGAGAGGTAAAGAGCACACAGAGAGGAATATTAATCATACTTGGTCTCCAGGAGTTGTTTGTTCTCTGTCAGCAGGTTCTCCACCTCTTTTCCCATCCCTGAAACAGTCACATGAACGTTATTCAGCGCAGATAACACGTAATGTCCGTCAATGAATCAAATCAACCTATCAACAAGCAGAAAATTTCATTATTGCTCCAAGCCCTGACAATAATATGGAAATAAGTTGTATATAAAAAGATAAAACACTGGAAAAATGCTGAATTATCATGTAAAACATTACATCCTTCTTATTATTCTGGTCTTTTCGCAGCCAGGCTCGACAGATCTTGACAGAATCGACTGCATCAGCAAACATTTCCTGCATATTTTCACCTCTAAATATAAAACGTGTCTGCTCAGAAACTGCTCCAGTGGATGGATGCAAATATATGCAAGTTCAACAATGATCACATTAATGTTTTCATGCCGGATGCATTTTTTTAAATGAAATCCTGACACTGACTTATTGCTGGAAAAAAACATACGCAGAGGCTGCAAGCATTGAGCAACAAAAGTCAAGCAGGAGCTTCAACAAAGAGAAAATTTCAGACACGAAACTGCTGAAAATAAATAAAAACTTAAAGCTTAGAGCGACACAGTGATTGGCGGTGAATCGAATATAGACAGAGGCTGTTGGTCACTGAGGATTATTTCAAACTGGAGTTTTTGATCAGAAAACTCCACTTTAGAAACTGCAGCTGACTGAATTCCCTGAAATGACAAACTTCTGACGATAGAAAATGAGACATCTTGAAAATAGTTTTTGGCAAACATGAACTTTTGATTCCTCTGTCCGACTTCACGCTTTCATATTTTCATTCACTTCAATTTATCTTCTCATGAGAGCAGTTTGCCACAGTTAGTGAACTCTCTAATCTCACATGCTTTGAATTTACTCTTTGCTCCTTCATTCTAATTTCCTCTTTTTTTTAAATTACAATACAATCAAAGACTCAAATCCATCACTCTTGGCTTCAACTTAGTTGCTCCGATGAGAGTTTAAACTGTTAAGATGCAAAGGTGGTGCGAAAATAAACCCAAGGCCACAAAACAAGACAGAAAGAAGCAGAACCGGGCGGATGTGAAAGCTAAAGGCCGGGGAATGAGATAAAACAAGCAAACATGACCAGAAACGAAGGCACAGGCCGCCTTACCGAAGAAATCATCACGGACTGGAGTCAAGAGAAGAAGAGAAGAGCAGGAGAGAGGGGAAAGGACACAGATTAAAGACTAAAGGAGGAAAAGTCAGAGGGAGAGAGGTGCTTATATGCTTATAAGCGTTGACTCATTTGGTTTGAGGCAGGATTCAAGCACACAGGCAACAATCTGATCTTCAAACTGAAACAAGGTTACGACTCCGGCAGCTCTCTGTGATCCGGTAGATGATTTGATAAATAAAGACATGCTGTTCTGTCTTTGTAAAATATGTTTAGTTGATGTTAATCTTTTAACATGACGGGAATCTTCAATATTTCTTGATATATAATGTGTTTTCTATGCATTCTATTTTGGTGGCTGCTTCAATTTTTCACTGCCTCATGAAAAAAGAATAACTACATTGTCAAGATTATCTCAGAATAGTTTTTTTTAGCTATGAGTGGAAAGAAGAGAGATGGAAAAGAAAAAGAAAAAAAAAATCAACCAATGCATGTTCGGATACACACCTGAGAACTCGCCTAGAGGAGTCGCCAGCAGAAGCATCAAAAAAGGAGGGAAAAAGAAATGGGTGAGAGGTTAATAGATGGACAACGAAACAAGTAAAACCTCTTGGTTTCACTACATAAAATATAGAGTGAATCTCATATCTGCCAACTAAATTCCAACACAAAGTAAACAAAATCCAAACACTGTATATAAAGTATTTTGTACATGATGTATATGAAGATAAAACTGACTAAATATGAGACAAAACTGCTGATTTGATGAATGTAATAAAAAAAAAAAAAATTGTTCAAATTGAAAAAACCTTCCTGTTCAATCAGAAAAAAAAAACAAAAAAAAAAAAAACGAATGACCACAAGTGACGCTGCATGAATGGGCAGATGAGGCTGCAGCCATTGTGTGGGACTGTATATCTCTTCTGGATGACTTTGCAGCGATGCAGGGGTGCGCTGCGGCCATGCATGCAAAGAAATCAAAACAGTGAGTTCAGCAGCACGTTCACACAGCCTCGTGGAGCTCTCGCCCTGCAGGAATGCAAAGAAAAAAAAAAGAAACCTGGCCCGTTGTGACCGACACATGCATCGGCCCCGATGTTTCCTTCTGCTGTGACTGACTTTTATCACCTGCTGGCCTGACGGCGTTCAGTACAGCTGAGGCTTGATCAGCACTTCTAAACTGATATTCCAGTCTCGGCGTGCGTTTACCTAGCAGCTCAGCTCCTGCATCCACATCTCCGATGATGTCTGACTTGGCGTCTTTGATCTCGTGGTACAGAGAATCCGTGTTGATGCCAAAGGCCTCGTTCACGATGCCCTGAGAGGGGCTGAAGCACACACAACGCTCAATCAGTCAATCATGAGCTATAGATCGCTTTTCATACACAAAAACATTCCCTGGACAACTTGGAGACGAATGTATTTGTTTGGTCACTTTGTGTAAAATGTCAGAAACACAGGAAGGATTCTTAAAATATGTTTGATTCAGGTTGTGTTTCAGGAGGTTTTTCCTTAATTCTCTATTTTAAAGCTTGAGGCCAGAAGGCTTCATGGTACCTGCTTCCTCCGCCGTACATACGGGGGTCCACACACATGTCCAGCTCCGGGGTGGAATCAATGATCTCCTGAAACTCAGACCACTCGTCGCTGCTCCCCATTCCTGTAAAACATGACAGAAGGTGACGGCGAAGCTGCGGAGCGTCGTCTCTGACATTAAAGCTCTGGTCTCTTGACGTCTTCTCACCGATGCTGACGTTCCTGGTTTCCTGGGAAACCTGGACCTCCATGTTCCGGCTGAGACGCTTGTCGCCTTTCCTCCGGTTCCCGGAGCGCACGGCGTCGAAGTTGGCGTGCGAGAGGAAGCCCTCGTTGATGGGGGTGACGGTGGCGGAGGGGACGGAGGAGGTGGGCGTGTTGGACTTGCTGCCTGTGCTGCTTGGCGTCGCTGCCACGGAGTCGGACTCTGATCCGTCCTCCTGGATGTGCGACGGACGCCGGCGAGAGAAAAACAAGTTGAAATGAGTCTCGTGTGATGAATTAAAGTCAGGTAGCTGCTTTTTATTCCCCCGTTTGAGTAAAATATCAAAAATGGTTTCGACCAATAAACAATATGTCAATGAACGGATAAAAACAGAACAATACTTCGACTGAAGTAGAGCAAAACGTGACGACACATGGCAGGAGCTCCACAGTCACAGGAAAAAAAACCAAAAAGATGTGAAAAATGGTCCCTGCTTGCTTGAGTCAACAGATAAAAATGACAAATCTGAGTTTAAACAACAGATTGACAAAAAATTTAAAATAAAAAGTTTAATTGGTGACACAAGCAGGTGTTTGGGAGGCGGCGGTCTGCGACGGAGGGAGTGGCTCGCGGCCTCTCCACCTTCCGCTGAGCAGAAGGACAGGGCCCGAGTCTGTCCCACCTGAGAGGCGGGGCTGAGGGCGGACCGGCCGAGCTCGCTGACCTGCCAGATGTCTTTCCCGGGCATCATCCTAGCCCCCCCGAGACCCCCACGTACCATGCCCTCGCCGCTGGGGTACAGGCTCAACGACGGCGGCCGCTCCGCTTTGCTGCACAGGAGGAGGAAGAGGAGAGTGGCGTTAGGAGGACTGATCAGCTCTTCAGAGGCTAAAACCTGCGACATGCAGTCAGTATGAGACAGAAGACGATCAGACAGTCGGCCAGTCCATCGGGCAGGCACACACATGGATGGACTGACGGGCACACAAACACACACACACACGAGGGCAAAAGAGGAGAAGGTAGGAGGAGGAAACTAGAAACAAAATGCATGTTGCACTGCTTCACATGGTCTTCAATACATTATTAATTCCTTCATTCATCATAATGCAACATGATTAATGCATTCTGGGTAATAAGCAGCTGTTACAAGCATCAATACAGCATACACGTGTTCATTTTGAAGTCCGAAGCACAGCAAAAAAGAATAATGAGGGACGTCAGCACTTCCCAGTCGGAGTTTTAAGCTCATTTTAAGGAGGCAGAGCTGAGGGGAGCGGACTGAGGGCAGCTGTGGCTCCATACTGGATTTACCTTTTCCTCCATGAGTGGCGTTGACTGTGCAAACAGCAGCACAGAGAGCAAGCCAGCAAGACACACAAGACAGACACGGATTAGAGAGAGACAGGAGACACGGACATGCCATGACACATAAACACGCACACTTTAACACCATTATCCCGGATGGATGTGAAAGTCTTCTCATTTCAGTTGTTCTGACTCTGAGATCCCTCGCTGTCTGACACAGAGGTAACAGCGCTGCTGTGATGCAGCGATCGGCATGCATTTGAGCTGCACTCAGTATCTGATGCTGCAGTTGACGAAAAAGATCTGGAGGAGAAACAGAAAAGCAGCAGCAGCTGCTGCTCATCCTGCCTCGCGGGTCAAGCAGCTGAAAACGCCGCAAGCTGGAAAATCGTCTCTTAACTTTTTCTGTTTTTTTTGTTTTTTTGTAATTCTTTTCCTCCCTCATGATGGCTGCTGGGCTTCTCTCCTCTCCTCCGTGCCAGCTGTTCCTCCCGACAAACAGCGCCAGCGTGATGAACAATGAGCGTGTTGAACGCATTAAGGACAAAACACAAAACGCCACCAACAGAATGATGGGTGGGAGGCCGCCGCTCGAGTGACAGATACACACCGACGCGCAGGAGAATAAAACACTCACGTTCGTCCGCAGCCGGGGCCTTCTGATTGACTTCCCGCCTGCTGCATTTTGGACCGCTCTATGTGCTCCACGTACGTTTGGATCATCTGTGATGAGAGACGTCAGAACGAGAAACGACACAAATATCTAAGAAAACATAACAAACAACGACCACTGATTCTTTTACGGTTTATATTTCAGGTTCTGGACTCGTTTTTATTGTTTTGCTTCCTGTGCTCTGCAGTAAATTTCAGTCTTCTCTCTGTCCTCACAGCTTCTTCCATCAGTGCAGATCTTCTTTTTAAATACGAAGTGGGGACAGTGAACGCATCGCCTCCAATGACTCTTTAAAGTCTCACCTCCGTGTGGCGCTGGTGCAGGGCGTTGTACTCTCTCTTCATGTCTGATTCTCGCTCCTCCAGACGAGTGACTGAAGAACAAACACGGCAAGCTCAGCAGACGATATAAAGAAAAACAAAACATTCAGAAGACTAAAACTCCTTGCAGCTGACAAGTCCCCCCAACATTTCACTAATTTACTTGATAAATGGTTTAATTTTCTGATAATTACATCAATGCAGCCTTTGAAAGCAGATAAATTATTTCAGTATTATTGTCAATCTACTTTCTGTTATTTATTTATATATATATATATATATATATATATATATATATATATATATATATATATATATAGACATATATATATGTACGTGTTGAGGAGAAGAACTCATTAATCGATTCAAATGTAAAATAAGCAGTATGTCCAAGCTGTGCTCCACTCACTCTGGTCTGAGTAGTTCTTGGACTTGAGCTCCAGCTGTTTGCTCTGCAGCTCCAGAAACTCCACCTGCACCTGCAGGTCCTTCTTCTCAGCCTCCAGCGCATCCTCGAACTCGATGAATTTCTATAAGGCGACGCAGGAAACAGGTCGCGTCAAGAGCTGATATCCATGATGTTTCTAAGTGTAAAAACATTTGCTTGCAGCAGCTTGTTAGACAGACATTCTTACTGTTCGGTTCACGTGTTTCTAATAACTTGCAGTGCCACAGGAGGCGAGCGGATCAATACTAATTCAAAACTTGAACCATTTCGACACAACTGATGTTTTCCAGGTGCTTTAAAACACAGACCAGTCTCACAGTGTGAACATCTACCCAGAAACTGAACGCCCCGAAACGTTGCCTATGTCCCTTTAACGCTCCTCGGTTTTTTTTTCTTCTTTTTTTATATAAAGCTGTTTAACAATGACGTCCTTTTTTTTCAATGCAGCAAGCCTACAAAGTCTTAATACTGTAATCCTCTGACTGCGGGGAGACCTTGGGACCAGTAATGCAGCAGACACACACACACACACAACGCAAAACGGCAAATAGAAGAACAAGATCGCTCTTCTAAAAGAATAACTCACACCGAAACTGAGAGCTATGCTTTGGGTTTTTATGTCTATTTATTAACAGCGCTTCGTTTCGCCTGTTGTAATTGTTGAACGTGTTTTATTGAGTGTGTTAGTGAAGAAAGAAAACAAATCTGTGCAAAGAGACTTTATATGGTATAAAATATACAATCTAACAAGGTCTGAGACCTTTGAGACTGAAGCAAACCGCACCGAAGGAGACAGTTTTACAGCCTTCGCAGTGAAAACAGTCAGACTGGTGGAATCACTCTCTGCCAAAAACGTGCGGCAGCAGAAATATTACAAAATGTCTGAAGTCTCACTTTGATACCTGTAATCCTGGATATCTTGGCAAAATGCTTCACGCGCAGAACCAGAGCTGCTGGTTTTGTTTACCATAGGCTCGAGTCTAATAACCTTGTAATCTGAGAGCCTGTTTGCTTGTTGCTCCCCGTGTCTTGCTGAGGGTGTGTTATTGTTTCCCTCGGGCTGTGAGATTCTCCCTCTCTCGTCTTTTTTCGCCATCAGCCTCCCACTTTGTTCAGATCGGGCCCTCGTGCTTGCCAGTTCCTGCTGCCGCTTCATAAAAACCAGAGCATCTCTCTCTCTCTCTCTCTTTCTGCTTCTCATAAGCACAAACCAGGTTACAGTGCCAGACTCCCTCAGTGTGCTATTGATTTCAGATGACTCCCATCCCAGGCACGCCGTCCCATCCCCCATTTTGCCCCAATGATAGACCAAACCGCCACTCCGTGGTTACGCCGCGGCTGAATATTTCACCAGATTTTAGCCAAAATCTACACTTGTTGTGTTGATCGTCTCCAACACAGGCAAACACCCGGCACAGAAGTCCAGAATCAAACCCGGGTGTTCTTACTAACCACTTGGATAGCAGGTCAACAAACATGATCACTGCAAATGAAAAAGAAGTGGTTTATTCTCCAGTGTCAGTTGTTAAGTATTTTTTTTATTGTCTCTCATAATTAGACGTGTTTTCTTAATGTGTTTTACTGGAGAGTTGCCGTAACGTTTTGGTTCTTGTTAGAAAAAAGTATGATCTGATAAAAAACAACAGAGGAAACAAGAAAACATCTGATATGAAGCACCGACATGCAGACGGCAGCACGCCACGCTGCTCTGAAGCTACTCTAATTCTGCAAGTAGAGCTATACAGGTGGATCTTGACGTTACGGACAGTCCACCGTGTCGCTGTCAGGAGGACTCGGTTAGTTCAGGATCAATAATGAGGCGCTGCTCCTCTCGATCAGTTAGATTATGATGACAAAATGGCTCGAACCAGCAGCGGATCTGCTGCTGTGCAACAGTTTTGAACATGAAGGTGAAAACTTGACAGTTTTCATTCATTTCAAGTGGAAATTTACAAGAAGGATTTAACAGGCAGGGTTTTATATATGTATTAAAAGAAGTGGAAATATGCCAACATTTTCAGTTGCATTTGAAGCAGTAATTCTTTCCTCAGTTGTACATTTGCAGTGTAAACAAAGCGAGGGACACAGGGAAGAGAGGAGGGAGAGCAGATAATGAACCCGACTAAAAGCTGAGCTAAGCTGATACCAGCAGGGCTGCCAGTGATATGCTGAGGCCTCTTTGGACGGGAGGAGGATTAAACTTGCTCTCTGATGCCTGCGGGATCCCCGAGCCGCTGTGACACTCTGCTCGGAGAAAGTAGAGGAGGATGAGGGAGTTTGACCTGGATGCTGTGTAACGATGTGCGTGTTTGTTTTTGTGCCCCGTTCTGGTATTTTCAAGTGTGAACGCCCACCGTGCTTTTTACATCCCCGAGCTCTGCTGCCGCATCTTCACTTTGTGTTTGCGTTTCATGTAGATAAATATTAGCATTCCCCTGACCTGAGGTGAGCAGCGGCTGGAGCTAATAAAGCGCATTACAGGAGAGACATTCAACATGTAAACAGAAATGTCAATATTGGCAGTAGATTGGTGGAAGCACAGTAAATGTAGCTAATGTCGCAGTGAGAGAGGTTGATAGACCATTAGTAAATGAAACAGTAGATTGTCAGATGTGCAGCAGCAGTGTGAACAGGTGTATCTGCAGCATCATTTATTCTTCTGAACTGTTTTTGATAATGAAGATGTAATAAGTTAATTAATTTATCGATTTAGCTGAACCTATTTTTGCAGACGCAGCACTGTCAGGCCGAATGGTGCAATTAATTCAACTTGAGAAAAACTTTATTTTGCAGGATAAAGTACTAAGTATAACTGTACTATAAGTATTCCCGGTGTTTGCACAACTGCATTCTTCTGATCTCAATGTATTTTTGAATGACATTGAAATGGTGTGTATGAGGATTGTTGGGATACGACAGTGGCCTACACTCTTACTATATTCTCCCGGTTCATGTGTGGACAGTCTGGTTTCCCAGATTGTCGAAACATCAGTTAGAGGTGAAATGATGTCTCCAAACTGACTGTAGCTTTGTTTCTGTCTGTCTGTCTGCCCTGCAATGGACTGGTGACCTTTTCAAGGTGTGCAAGGACAACCTCTATTCAGCTGAGACTTCATCCCCTGTGACAGGATGGATGGATGCTACAGCAAAATTCTGATTTGAACCTGTAATATCTGAGAACAGGTTACAATGCATGTTTGCAGTTCTTTAGCTTCACCTGATCCACGTGTTACAGCTGACTGAGGTTTCCTCTGAATTCTCTTTTAGACAGGATCTGAGCTTCTGTGGTCAATAGGGACTGACAGTGGTGACTGGGATTCAAACCAGTGACAACAAACCTTTAGGGATATCCCTACATTCTAGTTTCTTGCCTCACTTCCCCTCCTGGCTGCAGTGTAAACTGTTAACAGGACATCCTCCTGACATTTTTGTCAGCAGCGTCTGCAGCAACGCACACAGACTAAAAATAAGCACAACAGACACGAGCTATGAGTCACATGTCTGCCGGAGCCTCCTCTCCGTTCCGCCCCGACAGCAGCAGCACCGTGGCAGCTGGATGCTCCGGCCCGGCCCGGCCCGGCCCGGCGCACAGACTCACCTCCTCCGCCTGCTTGCGCAGCGCCTTCTCGCGCTCGTACTGGGTGATGAGCTGCTCGTTGTCCTCCTTCAGCAGCTCCAGCTCCACCTCGTGCTCCTGGTTCTCCGTCAGCACCGCGTCCAGGTTCTCCAGGACGTTCACCACCAGCGGCATCAGCTCCTTCACCACCTCCTCGTCGTAGCTGCGTATGAGCCGCTCGAACTCCCGGTAGATGCTGTTGGCCAGGCCCGACACGCGCTCCGACATGACGGAGCCGGAGCCGTAGTCGTCCTGGTACACCACCTCGTCGATCTGCAGCTCCATCATCTTGGCGGTTTCCAGATGAGGGAGGCTGCTCTGAACAGTCTTTATTCTGATGTGTTTATTGGGAGGGGGGGCTGTCACCCGGTGTGGGTCCGCTCAGGGAAACATTCAATCACAGTCCGTCCAGAGAGAAATCACACACACTCACACACACACTGCTGTGTAACCTTCAGCTCGGTGGTGAAAATGTTGCCTCTATTATTTTGATGAGAGGAGCGCCCCCCTCTCCTCCTCCTCCTCCTCCTCCTCCTCTACCAGTTACGGGATTGCGCCTCCGGCTCCGGACGCGGCCCAGCTACAGCTCTCCCCCGGCTGGGAGCGTCATTTCCCGGCAGCGGTGGATGCGCAGTGGTCCCGCCTGTGGATCGGCCCTGGATGAGTCCATGCCGGGGAGCGAAACGCCTTCGTCGATGATGATGAGGATGAGGATGATGATGATGATACTGCACCTGCCTCTCAGCAGCCGCAGCCATGGACCCCAGCCATTACTGGCGGTGGGGGGTGAAAATAAATAAATTAATAAATAGGTAAATAAATAATCTCGCGCTCCGCGATCGCCGCCGACGCCCCAGCCGCCTCTAGAGTCGCGTCTCCCCCATGATGATTTCCGCCCTCCTCTTCCGGCGGGTCGCCGATGCTGCTGGCCGGGCTCGGGCGGTGATGGTGATGTCTCCCCGTGGGAGAGGCTCTCTCTCTCTCTCTCTCTCGCGCTCCCTCCCTGCTGCTGATGGAGGAGCCAGCTGACCGAGCGAGTCCGCCTCACGTCACGCCGTCTGCAGCGCGCGAGCGGAGGCGGTGCGTCAACCGGGAGGAGCGCACCGGATGGAGGGCGCAGCCTCCAGAGTAAAGCCGCCGGAGCCCAGGAGGTTCGCGAACTCTGTTTTCTTAAACAATTATAAAGAGAGAAAAAGATAAATATGATCAGTAAATAGATCGATGAATGAAATAAAGGATCAAAAGAGAAGACAACACAAAATCGGTGTTTCACAAGTGCAACACAGGGATATCGAGAAAAAAAAAACATCCATTAGGAAACAATAAGTTTGGAGAATTTATAATTAAATCAATTGTATTTTAAATGAACAATTTTCCATGAATGTTTACTATTGACTAAACACGTTCACACTTGGGAACTTTAATATCTGCTAAATTTATTCAATATTCAACTCGTAAAGATCAAATATGGTCAAATAAATCAAATAAATTCTGTTCGGATCATGTGTAGCTGGACACAGACCTCAGCTTTGACATGTGTGAAATATATCTGGAAAGAAGATATACACGAACCTTCATTATGAGTTGTAGCATCAACAAAAAATATTTTTCTCTGGAGAGAATAAAGATCTTATTATATGAAATTGAATACCTGTGGATGTATCCATACACAACACAGAATATGCACAGCCTAATCTGTTTCATAAAGTGGCTTACACTCGTACTGTCATATCATTCAAAAATTAAAGTCATTATGAAGGTTTTGATTCATTTCGCCTGGTTTTATTGTGGAAGTTCAATCCGGAAAATGCACTTTCCTCTGAATAAAACCGTCTTGACAGAAGTCTGCAGGAGTTCTCGGTGCTGGGAAAAATAATGACGGTGCACTCCCTAGAAATCCCACAAAAAGCCTCCCAGCCGGTGATGGTGGTCTGCAGCAAGACAACAATGCAACGTGATGCTCAACCAGAAAAACTGGATTACACCGTCAGCTGCGACTGAAAGACACAGGATGAATTACAGCTTCTCATGTTAGAGACGCCTTTGTTAAACAGACACCTGGTTCAGATGTTTCAATAGATTTCGATGTGTATTATAGAGAGGGGCATTTCTGTGTTTTTCTATTTTTATAATTTCTTACTAATCTTCCTCTATTTGTTATGAAATATTAAAAAAAAAAAAGGCAATTATGAGAAAAGGACAGCTATTTTGTTTTCTGTTAGTGGCATTTACTCATATAGACATATATGTTTCAGTCAATCCACAAGTGGGAAAGCCATTAAATATCACCACAGACAGTTAAAATCGTAAAGTACATGAGAGCCTGCAGGCAGGACGGTCAGGTTGAAAATCTGAGACTCAACCTAACAGAACTTTCCCATGACAGAACGATTTACTGAAGATAAGAACTTCAGCTTCCTGTGTTCACACTTCTGCAGTGAGCACACACACACACACACACAAACACACACATCAATAGCCTCATGTGATGGACTGAAGGCGGCTCACTGCACCACTGAGTCGCTGATCATTTCCACTGAAAACCTGACAACAGCAGACATTATTATCGACACTGATGTCAATAAATGTTGCTTCTTGATATTCTGGCTATTTGTTTTGAGTTATCTCTCATTGTTGGTTTGAACTTTGACGCGGCCTGTTGCTGAAATGTGGAATAAAGTCAAAGCAGAATAACATTCCGGAGATTAACATTCTTAAAGAAGGGAACTTGTTGAGGACAAACATCTTTGTCTTAACCTCTCCTTCAGTCAGATGCGTGTCGCTTGGGTTATTGTGAACCATGGAGAGGATTAACAATGGAGACAAAAACTGACCAATGAAGCAGAAAAACTGCCAACATGCCACTGCTCCTGTGTCAAGTGCATCCAAACTGCCTTCAGTTTCTACAAATCTCTCAGCCTTAAAATAAGGAAAACACAGACACAAACAGTGCGGTCATGAATTCCTCACAAAAGAGAGCACATGGAACACTACTGATGCAAATTGTAAAAATGGAAAAACATACCTGTGTTGAAATAAAGTAAATTTTAGAAGCATGGAGCTCTCAATTTGTTTCCGTTTCTTTTTATTTAATTCCAATTATTAATTTAATATGTATTAATGGAAAATGCTTTGACTTCACAACCATTATGTGAGAGATTTCATATTTTCATAAACATCAAGCTAACCTGTGAGTTTAAGATGCAGCACAAATTAATGTCACACTCTTCAATATTGATACATATATGTAAAAAATATAAGTTGCTTTTGATATTCGCCTGGTGTGTTAAAGGTGCTTTTTTTTTGAAGCAACACTACCCAGTTTGAGAAACTGCAGCACTTGTTTCCTAAGAATAATTTGCAGTTGTGGTTGACGAGCGAATATGTAGAAACCACTATTGCAGAGTTCAATGTACAGCAGCACAGCAGAGAGCAAATTTCCCTCCGAGCCGAGAGGCTCCATTTTGACAGAAAGAAAAAGAGGAAAGAAACCTGCAGAATGCGCAGAGTGCTGCCTCAGGCTAAAGTCACACAAATGCAACAGTGTCACAGATTTCAGCTTGAATCTTGAGCAGAATAAGACCTCACGCTCATCTAACATATTGAGAAATGTGTGCATTAAATCCTCCAATCAATCAGGCACAACAAACAAGGTTTAAATGCAAAACAACAGTTTTATTGCAATACACAGGATCTTCTTCTGCTGCACTCATTGCCTGCCAGGCACATCAACACACAGGGGACAGGCCGGCACCGGGGTGCCATGGATGTGCGTCAGAACATGAATGAGAAGGTTATTATTATTTTTGAGCCCACCTAGACTCAGGTAGGCCGTGTGCACGTGTCTTCAACCGTTTTAATTTAAAACATAAACAGAGGCCTACCCCAAGCAAAATCAAAGGCATGGTATCAGAAAAGAAGCAAGCAATGAGGACAAAGCAGAAAAGGACCTGCACGACACATTCGCATGAAGAGCACTAGTGGAAGTCCCTCAAGCATTTTACACTGTTCACCCCTCGGCGCTGAATGCCTCCACGTTCAGGTGCGAAATCAAGATTCCCTGGCATTTGAGAAACTGTTTTCCATTGATTTGCCTTCCATGACGTGACAGCTGATTGCAATGTCGGTTAGTTTACAGCTGAAAATGTACAAACGCCAACAACGCAGTCATTTTCGAAATGCAAAAGAAATTTTTTTTTCAAATACGTAGAGAATCAAACTTGCTATAAAATACAAACAAACCGTAAAACTGAGATTGTACTGTGTTACAGCTAAAGTGATTGAACGGCTGATTGGTGATTGCAGGCTTCATTGAAAGATGAAAATAAACGAGATAAAGAGCTGAAAGTGCAAGAAGGTTGAGATATCAGACCGGAGAGCGGTCTGGGTTTGGATGCAGGGAGACACAGCTGTCAGGAGAGGGGTGCAGGAATGAGAGAAGATTAACACGGCGGCGGACATCGAGTGGATGGACACAGACTGGGAGGAGTGGCGTGCTGAGCTGATCAGTAGAATTTCACACTGGACCTTCCTCCGGGGGGGTTGAGGACCCGATTGTGAGAGCGAGGCTTGGGGCCCAGGTGAGGCTCGTGGTTCTTCAGCATTGCTTCGTCAGGGAGTGACGGAGCCGCGGGTTTGGGTTCTGGCTCTGGTGGGGCCGAGACGGCGGCTGGCTCTTCTTTGGCTGGCACGGGGGCTGCAGGAGGTGCAGGGGAGGCCTCTTCCTTCACCTCGGGTGGGCTTACCTTGGCTACGGGTGCTTCAAGAGGAGGGAAAGAAAGACGAGTGTTGAACGAGAATATTAAAGCAAAATAATAGCTTAAAAAGAAAAGAATTGATCCAGGGTAGCCAATCTACTGGTTTTTTTTTTTTTTTACAGCTGTAAATCTGCCATTCATGGACAATCCTCACCTGGTGATTCAGGCTCAGGTCCCACACTCAGATTGTCCTGTAAAAAAAAAAAAAAAAAAAAAATGAATGAAATAATGTGGAGGTGTCTCATAATTTTTAATAATTGACCATTTTTAATTACATTCAATATTGTAATCACATATTTGAAAGTGAAAATGAATCTAAAAGGGAAGAGCACAAAGTACCTTTGGCTTATTTGGATGGGTTCGGCTCGGACTTTGCACAGGCACATTGTCGGCGGGAGCAAATATGCTGTTGGTCGGTCCTCCGGGTGGGACGCTTCTTTGTGACTGAGCTGAGGAGTCGGGTGCATCAAATATTCCACTTGTCTTCCCACCTATGGAGAGAATCAGCACAATAAGTGCGTGTTTTACAGCAATGACAATACCGATTAAATATGGAAATTACTCAACACATAATTCAGTAACAGAAACTGGCTGAAGATTTCAGAGCAGACAGAGATAAAAGCGCTCAGGGTGTCTTTGTCAATAAGTCCAGGTAACTTCCAAACAGCAGACTGAGCGATGTGCATGTCTGGATCTGACATACTTGAGAAAAACCGGGGGTGGATTATACACAGAAAGAGGAAACAGAGAAAGCGTTTATACTGGAATAATCACATTGCAGTAACAACTTTCACACCCCGGACAGCAATAGATGGCTTGCTGGTCTGCATTATTTTCATTGGCGTGTTGATCTAACCTGGAGGGTTGGAACGCCTCTGGGTAGTCTGGGCCACCTCCGGCGGAGCAAAGACTTTAGAGGCCATCTTATTGGGTCTCCTCGATGCTGCAGCATCTTCTTCGTAGCCACCAAAAAGGTTGCTGGAGCCACCTCCGGGTGGCCTCAAAACCCTGCAGAACAAAGAAAGAACAAATCAGAAAGACCACATCTAATTTAAACCAGTTACACTACCCGGGGGTTGTAATGTTCAGATCACTTCACAGGTCTTTGAAGCACTTAATAGTCTTGAACTATGCAACTCACACACATGCACTATATTAGCCGGCACTAACCCTCAGTTTATACCTAAACATTAGCACTGAGGATTAAAAGGTGGAGGACTGGAGGGAACGCTGAGGTGTTTACTTATGTGTTCTGAATGGCTCAAATGTATCAGGATCTTCTGATGATCCTGTCCTGCATTTATATGTTCTGTTGAATTCTTTGTTTTTGAAAAGGAAAAACACCAGGTACTTATGACTGAAGTCACAGTCTCAACTTATTACTTATATGAAATAAATAGGAAAAGGGATAGGAAATAAATACTCTGAACAAATAAAAGCTCTAAAGTTTCATAAATGACTAGAAGAAAAATGCGTTGTGTGTTTTTTTTTTTCTTTTTGGGAATGTAGTACACAAAGGCGAGTTTAGAAGAGTAAATACGTTGGCTCTAAACATGCTCCAGTCCAGTTGCAGCCAAATAACAGGTTATTAGATTATACAGCCGGGAATGGCGCCATACGCCAGAAAACTCCTGTTTGTTCCAACACAGCTCCGCTGTCTGACTAAAAGTCACACTGCGCGGGTGTTACATGGCCATTTGGCAGAGATGACCCATATGCACACGCGCACACACACAAAACACACTCTCGGAAGGAAAAGACGAAAGACGTAGTAATGAGAACAATGTGGCCACAACGCCGCGGTGTGTGAATACAAAGAGGGGTCTGAGGAGCTCTCACACTTCCGCAGGCGCAGCAGACAACGCCTGCCCGGCTAGCACGGCAGCTACACACCGCCTCTCAAGTTAGCTCGCGGACGCCAACTCCGGCAGGGTTTAAACACCACCTCGGCGGTTTTATATCCGGAACAACACCGGATAGCTGTGTTTACAAGGTCTTTGCAGGATATGTGACGAAGCAAAAAGTCCTGTCAGATTACATTATGTTACCGTCAAAGCGGAAAAAAACAATGAGTGACCAAGCTACAAAGAAGCCACGCGAGAATATTTGTATTCTTACCTTGAACTCGGTTTGGCACTGGTGTCCATCCCTTGGAACATGTTGGTCGAAGTCATTTTTGGTTTTGTTATTGAGTCTTCAAGTTTCCGAAGACAACTTCGTCAGTTTGCCAACTGGACGGCCGGGCGAGTTCCTCTGTCTGCGCGTGCACGCCGCCCTCCGGAGTGCGGTGTCAAGACCCTCCTCGCGGTGACGCGGGCTGATTTCACTGGTCCTCCGCCGAGCTGACGTAGACTGGTGCGCTCGTTTCACTGACCTTTAAAACTAAGGCGAGGTAGTCATCCATGTGTAGTCACACATGGACAAACACCACCGGCTTTATTACAGAAAATTTTCGAAACGAAATATAATTTTGCATTTTTTTTGTCCTGAATCTGCTATGCCAGCAGTGGTAGTCTGCAAGAGACTGTTTTAATAATCTCAACAATGCAGTGACCCTTACATGATGATGTGAGGCTTGTTATCTGATGAAACATGAACATCAATACACAGACAATATATTTTACTAATAAAACCCTTTTTCTTGAAATATTCATTGCTTATGTATACGGCACCGTTTGCCACGGTAGTCATTAACATTTTATTCTGTTGCGTGCTTATTTTTCAGCATACGCCTGGACATAAATCAAGCGCATCCTTTGAGGGCTTACTCCTGATTTGATGCTCAAAATGTCAATCATTTTTTGGGCGGAACTTTTTTTAACACCTCCTCAACGTTCTCGGCATAATCTGATGTTGCTGGGAAAATAGTTGGTTTTTAAATTTAAAAGTGGTATTGATGATTATTAAACTGGTGTGTAAGTGCTTGAAAATGAGTATTTAAAAAATGGTATGGAATGACAGGAAGACAATGACAATTGGTCATTGGCCAGGCTTCTCTGTCTTACGATTGGCTGCGCTCTCTGTCAGTCAAAATTTACCCGCGGTCCTCGTGTTTTCCTGACCAATCACAGGCTTTGTTTTCGAGTAGTAGTGGGCGTGCCTAACCGCGTGTGCTATCGATGTGCA
This sequence comes from Salarias fasciatus, assembly GCF_902148845.1. Classification (NCBI taxonomy): domain Eukaryota; kingdom Metazoa; phylum Chordata; class Actinopteri; order Blenniiformes; family Blenniidae; genus Salarias; species Salarias fasciatus. Next base: position 8,725,824 of record NC_043748.1, on the reverse strand, counting down.
GGAACTGTCATCGGTGCTGCTGGAGGACTGCGGTCAGCTAGCGATGATAGCCGGACTCTGCACTGGGAATTCTACTGAACAGCTTCCACTACAGGTAAACCGTGACCAGCGACGGAGCCTTCAGTCTGAGAGGTTCGGCTCTAAATGAACGTCTGGTCTTGGACTTTTTTCGTGACGTTACTTTAGCTTGTTTTTACCGTCGATCTGTTACCGTTAGCTAGCCGCCGGTAGCAGCCATGCTAAGTACCCAGCTGTGTTTGGAGATTGGACTGAACTCTTCTTCACTTTACAAGTAGTTATCAACGGTTATCAAGGTTTTTAACTTGTTAGTTAATCACTCGTCCAATATAAGGTTTACTGTACTTTATTACACAGGCCGAACCATAACATAATGTGGCTGCTCGGACTGCAACAGTGAAGGAGTTATGTCTAAGTAACTTCTCAGGGTAACTTCAGACATCACTAAGAATGCAAATTAAACTTAAATTACTCAGAGATTTATGTTTTCACATTAAATGCATTCAAGAATACTGTCATATGTTTAAGGTTACACTTTTTTTTATTCATAAGAGCTTTAAATGTCACCACATTTTTGCTTACTTGCAGTTTTATGCTCATATTTGCTGTTATAGCGGTGATGTTTTGTATCTAATTTGCTCGAGAATTGTTATTTAACTGCCTCAAACTGTGTTTTGGAATACTGTGTAATGATTTAGGCAGGGAGACTCTTCCCTAGTCGTTTTCACACATGGAAGCTCGAATCTAATAAATCTTTCTTTGTCTCTTTCTCTTGCTGTCATCCATTTGCACAGCTCTCCTTCTCATCACATAATGAATTGATAAATTAGTGTGGAACATTATTTAATCTAATGATAGAATTGTTGAGGATGTGATACTCTATGCTGATTGTAAATACTGTTTTATAAATGCAATACCCCTTTTTCTTATTGTCCACCGACCACAGCAAGCTTGATGCTTGTTTTAGTTCAAACATGCACAGGTGTTGTACGTATTTGTATTTGGGGTGATAGCATCAGATGAAGTGATAAAACACAGATTTTCCATCTGCAGGTTGGATATGAAATAATTTCTTTAGCAGTCTGAATTTGTGAAGGGACAGTGTGACGTAGTGTGTCAAGCGAAGTCCACTCGGTTAATAAAACTATCCACGCAGAACCATTTAATGAACGCGGCAGACACCAGCCGAGGCCAGATCGTCCCTCTTTTGCTCGCATTAAGTGTTTTCTAAATGTCTCGGGTGTTTTCGTGGTGTTTTTTGGGGTTGAAAAGAGGCTCTGAGAAATGTTGTTGCTGATAGAAAACAGTTGAACTGCGCAGAGAGTTCAGCTCAGTCGAAGCAGGAGCAAGGAGAGGGCAGAAAGCGGAGACATCGCTCTCGGCTTTATTATGCTCAAATTGATCACTAATTGCCAATCTAACCGGTCGGACCCATGGTGAAGAGAAAGAAGATATCGTCCACTACCGAAGAGCACGAAAATGGGTAAAATTCCGTTTGAAATAAACACTTTATTTAGAGGTCGATCGCACCGAGGGCTTCTCGTTGTCGTTTCTGCAGGGCGCTAAACTGAAAAGCGCTCGCATTTGAATCTAGTTGGAATTATACCGACGATATTAACCGTTTAAACCGAAAGAGACCCCGGGAAGCTTTATTGTCAGTTATTAAAGTGTTTCAGTGGGAAAATGTAATTTATCCGTGAGCGATAAATACATATATTTAATGTTGTTTTGACGGGACTGGAGAGGGGATTTGAAACAAACAGCGGCGGCCATGTTGAGAGACAGTGAACGTCGTCTTTAGAAGTTAATTTTGCACATCGATTTGCTCCCAATGTGACAAATTTCGTGTGATTGTGTTCTGGCAGCATGACACCGGGCTCCAGGGAGGGGATCGGTGTCGATGGGAGGCGGAATCCGTCCAGAAAGCCCGAAGGTTGCGACGAGGAGGAGAGCGGAGAGCAGGCGAGCGAGGAGCGCAGTACAAAGGGAGACGACCGAGTGGAAATTCTTAATCCATCAGCCTCCGGTCTCAGCCCCGGTTCAGCCCCGGTCCTCCCAGCCTCCCCGCCGAACCGAGCCGGGCCAGCCTCGACCCAGCAGCCCCACACCTCCTCGGAACCCGCCCCTCCGTGTCACGACCAGCATCATTTTCTCCGATCCAGCGTCCGACCTCCGAGCAAGCGGATACGGAAGGATTCCATCGGCTCGACCATCAACGGACACGGCGGGGCAAAATCCAAAGGTACCGTGGGTGATCGGCTCCGAAAGGAAGGAGAAACGAAAGGGTGGGATAAGCAGAGGGGGGTCTGTTCCCCGTGTTCGGCTGTCACTGTGTTTGCAGTTTGTTTGTCTGGTGCTGGCTGTGTGTCCCTCCGGACCACTGGCCGGGTCTCTGCCGGGTCTCTGCCGGGTCCAGGATGAAGTTATAACTCTCTCCTGTAAACCACCTGGATGAGGAGGACAGGACACAACTTACATGAGAATCAGGGTGTCCCCGGACTCTTTTTAGTCACTGCCATATTGTTAGTGAAGGCACAGCTTTGTTATGGCTGTCATAACCAGTGAAGGAGTAATATATCAGCATCAGTATTATTCATGGACAAGCAAGCAGGGCAGGGAGGCCGGGAGAGTACAGAGAACTGCTTAGGTTTTTACTCTAATTCTTTTTTTTTTGGGAACAAAACAAATAATAGAATGACCTTGATGTCTTCAGCATATTATTACAGATTCAACCGAGTGATTTTGTGTCAAAATTTATAAACCATCATTGTGATTTATTTTCACTTCTTCCATAATGCTGCTGCTGTAATAACACAACCTCATTTTATTAGACCCCAGATAACAGGTTATAATTTTCAGTGTTATCTGTGCAAATAATCCCTCAGATGCTCGGTGCTGTAATGATTTTGGGTGAGAGCAGCTTGTCTAATTCACACTGATAAACTGACATTGTAAGTAGTAGATGAACTTGTGTGCTTCGAGGGTTTAGTCACTCTTAACAATAGTTACAGTGACTGAAAACTGGCACGTGTCTCTGTCCTCATGCAAATGGAGCATCTCCTGGATTTCCACACCTCCAAAATCACACGAGGCGTCTGAGGTTGCTGCTCAGGGTGGGGCAGGCTTATAAATATCCAGTCTGCTTCATCCTTTTGGGCGAATCGGTATTCACTTGAAAATGTGCTATCAAAGAGCGGTTTGACAGAAACCTTGGTCTCTCTCGCTGAGGAATTTAGTTTTTACTTTTGTGTTTGTTGCCTCACGGATTGGAATCTGTCCAATTTTTTGTCTTAGAAAGAATCTCAGATAGATTGTTAGTGGATCAGACTGAAGTAAATATTTACATTATCTCAGTGAACAAGCTGTGTTTTTGTAGGTGTTTTTTGTTGGTAAAATGTATTTAGATTGCCAAAGTTTTGAGCAGCTGACCACAAATGCCTGCTTATTTTGATGTGATGCTATATTGGTGCACATCTATTTTAAAAAGACACATCCAGGCTGGTGGCTGTGCAAGACACACATCCATACACACACTTAGGTTTGTAAATGGATACACATTTACACATTGGAAACACAGTTCTCTTTACACAGTGCAGTGCTGCAGCAGCAACTGCCCGGGTGTTTGTGTTCATGCGTCCTGGCACTGAGCTCCGAGCTGGGGTAAACTTGGCCAGTGGAGCCCACCATGAGTTGGTTTTGGATCGGTCCTCTGTAGGACCTGGCCATAGGGACTGATTGCTTTTCCTGCTTCCCTGCCAGAAGCGAACCACGGCCGGGGGGGGGGGGCTCGGCAGGTTGTGTGCTGTGGTATTTTAACAATTTCCGAACCACACACACACGTCAGAAGAGCAGTTGTATTTTTTTCGTAATCGTCGTGCCATTCAACACAACCACTGCTGTTGACTAAAATATTTCCCTTAATGGTTGTTTTCTTTTCTCTCAAAAATTTAGATTGTATCTCTTTCTCTTAATGTCTTTGTGACTGTTTTGTTTTTGTTCTTGTAACACAGGGGCAGAGAATGGCTCGACTTCGCAGGGGGCAGTGGGCCAGTCGGGGCCTGTGTCTGGCTCCATCGCCTCGGTGTCCAAGGCCGCTAAAGGACAAGGCTCTGCTGAAAAGGACGAGCAAGCTGGTAACCAGAAGAGGGCCCGTCGGCAGTGGGAATCCTGGAGCACAGAGGACAAGAACAGCTTTTTCGAGGGGCTGTATGAGGTAAAGGATGCAAGCGGCTTACCTCAAGTTAAAAACTTTTCGAGTGCATCTCCTGGTATTTTCTATTCATTTGCCACAGCAGATCATGTGATCCGCATGTTTGATTTGGCACAATTTTTTACACTAGGTGTCCTTCCTGGTGGTCCTCAGGGATCAACAGTGACGAACCACGAGCAGTGGGACTCAAACTCGCAAGCTTTTGGAACTGTGCTCGCTTCCCTAACCCGAAGCTGCTGCATTCACCTTCAATGTTTTTTTTCTCCAGCATGGGAAGGATTTTGAGGCTATCCAGAACAACATCGCAATGAAATACAAGAAAAGAGGCAAGCCCGCCAACATGGTGAAGAACAAGGAGCAGGTCCGCCACTTCTACTACCGCGCCTGGCACAAGATCTCCAAACACATCGACTTCACCAACGGTGAGCCACCTCTTTCCTCGTTAAGTGAATTATGAGAAATAACATGGCCGACGTGGCATTTCGGACTTTTATATACATAGCTACAAATTATTTCAGCCCTACATCTACAGTTCGCTGTATCGTCTTCTCTGGTTTATTATTCTTGTCAAACATGTCAACTAGCACAGCGAGAAAAGATAACATGGTGGCCATGTGTATCTCGGAATTGATAAGCTTTTTTGTGGGTATTCACTTGGTGTGTAATCAGAAAAATAGGTTTATTAGTTCATACAGGAACAATCAGCCTGTATTGGCTGATCATTTAAAACGGTCCTGCCAAACTGTTTTTAAAAACGTCATTGGAAACTGTTTTATTTTGCTTTAATGGCTGTTGAGATGAAACAGATGTCAAACAGCTCACTAAAATTAGGAATTATTGGTTAAATTTATATTCTCCGGACTATTGAAACAGTGGTGTCCATGTATGATTTACTCTTGAGTTTCTTAATATATTTTAGGGGAAATAATTTCCCAGACTACTCAGGGACTTCAACTTCAAATTCCAATCTTTATTTTGTTTTCTGACCTCTAGCCACCACAGCGTCATAATCGGAAGTGAAGGCTCTCTCGTAAAAACATGTTTGTGAGCTCCATAGATAAGGTTCTCCCCTACATAAAGCCCTGGGTGTTAATGCCATGTTATCTTCATGCAGCATGAGCAGCTCTGCGGAGCGTCTGGTGACAGCAGCGTTGTAACTCATGCCTGCTCCTCTTTTCAGCATACTCCCGTGTGCTGAAGAAGTCTTCTCAAGAGCTGTACGGCCTCATCTGCTACGCCGAGCTTCGCAAAAAAGTCGGAGGATGTAAGTGAAGGCTGTTCGAATGCATGCTATCTCGAAGGTGTTGAGTGAGGCAGCAAGTGTTTTGCTGCCGTCGCTTGTGGAGCCGAGGGACGTGATTAAACAGTGTGTGATCCCAGGCGTTGGGGATGCTCCCCCCCTCAGGGACGATGTCATAAGTGGCTCTGTGGCCTTGTGTTTTGTCTTTGACAGTAATGGATGATAAGAATGTGGCGAAGCTGAATGAGCTCATTCAACAAGGGTAAGTCAAGCACTAGAAATGGTGGCGTTACCTGAATACATAAGAGAGTTTAAACTGTCTCTGTATCCATCCACCACTCGGGCACCCACACGCTCTTCACGGCAGTGAGAGACGACCAACCGGAGGCCGTAGTGACGCATCGCATGCAAGACCGATGCAATAGCGGCTGCAACAATGAAGGGGATTTGAGGGCAATGTTTAAAACGATTACATCAGGACATCTGGCTGTGTTTTAAGTTTGTGTAACTACATTCATTCAGTCTGTTCTGTACCTCCCAGGTTTAAGTGAAACTATAGCTTCCAAAGTGCGGTTTAGGGTCCTCTAACGGATACTGTGTGTGTCTGACCAGGGCCACGACTGTGCGCTCCAAGGGCAGGAACCTCCGCATCAAAGCACCCATGTGCCGCGCGCTGAAGAAACTCTGCGACCCAGACGGTGAGCTTTCCGTCACGCACGGCACACACGAAGTGACGCCGCGTAAACAAACATCAGCTCTGAAAATCCAGTCAGCCCCGCGTTAACAGTGGGACGCAGGATTTGTGGGGGCGGGGTTTTTGGCTCGAAAACAATGGCAGCGTGTGGGCCACTGCCGTCTCCATGGTGACGCTGCGAGCAAAGTGAACACGGGGAGAAGGAGGAAGACGGAGAAGGTGACTACTGTGACCAGCTGTCATTCAGCGTTGTAATCAATAGCGTTAACTGAAAACGGTTAAAGTGCTTACTTTGCTAATCTGATTGTAGTAAGCATCCTGACCTCTGTCACCTCGTCTGGTGTTATATCAAGGTCCAGGAGCCTGATCCTAACTCCTTCTCTCAGATGCTACAGGTTTCCTTGGTCATTCAATATGTAAAGTTGTCCTGGAGAGAGCGTTTTTAAGGTCACATCCGTTGTTTCTGAATGAAGTTTTGTTTGCTAGTTAATTTAAAGTAATCCGTTTCTGTCCCCGCAGGAGTGAGCGACGAAGAGGACCAGAAGCCGGTGCGCTTGCCCCTGAAGGTGGCGGTGGAGCTCCAGCCGCGCAGTAACCACTCCTGGGCCCGAGTTCAGAGCTTAGCCCACAACCCGCGCCTCAGGTCAGCCACGCTGATTACCTACCGGACATCTTCTATACAGCTTCACCCAACTCAAGGTCTGCTGGAGCCAGTCCCAGCTGACCAGACAAATGCAGTGTTCTCAGACAGTTACCGGGTTTTCCACAGAGAGACAGCAGAGTGCAGTCTTTGGCCTTTCAACAATGAACGTTATGTTTGATTGACAGCTGTAGATCCACCAGGAAACACATTTATTTCCCGTGTTTTAAAATATAATAAGTAGTAGTATGGTGTTTTTAGCTCTCTGGTTAAAAAAAACAAAGATCTCTGGTTTTCCTGTTTAGATTGATGAATAAATTTGAGACTTGTCGCACCTCAGGGTACAGATCAAGTCAAGTGTTTTGGAACCAAAATGTTCTGTAGCTTGTTAACCACCTTTTGCCCTCTTCTCAACGCAGGATGGTGATGGAGCTCCACAGGAAAGTGTCCAGCCTCATCGAGTATCTGAAACAGAAGTGGACCTACCACGACCAGCGGATTGTATCCTAACAGACCGACTCACACTCTGACCACCGTATAACCACAACTTAACAGCAGTTGGAAACAACTCTCCAGAAAATTGCACTAAACAGAAGTAGCTTTATTATAGATCTTTGAATAAGTACTCTACTATTTTTATTTTTTTAAAGCGTGTATCCATGTCTGGCTGTTATTTTGGGGTCCTTAATGTCGATGCTTCAGCTAAAGAGCCTCATGGAGAGAGAGGCTCTGGAGGGAAACCAGTCCAGCACAGCCTCCCTGAGCAAAGCGTCACAGGAGGACCTTTTTCTTTTCCCGGCTGAGAACAGCACTTTGACCACGCTGCCTGGTGTCGCGCGTGTCGTTCACTCCAAGGCCTCTTGCACTGTACACTGGCTCGAGAGTGGCAAGAGCCGCCCCAACGCCAAGGAATTACCAGCTGCCCAGATCCTGGGCATCCACACCGCTCCGCCCCCGCGAACTGGCAGCAAGTCTGGACGGGGGGGCACAGCCGCAGCGTCGGGTGAACCTCGCCGGACTGAACCCCCCGCGCTCGAACCGTCGCCTGAAAGTTCCGCGAAGGTGGAAGAGAAAAGGCCTCCGTCTGTGTGTGTTCCCGTTCCCCCCCAGCAGACTGTGGCCCCCCGAGAAGAGAGGAATGGGATCGGTTCCTCCGAGGGGGGCAAGACCTGCAGCGGTCTGGAGTCCAGTGGCGGATCAAGCACAGAGAAGTTGTGTAGCGGCGCAGAGAGCTCATCAGAGCAGTGTAAAGAGGAGCAGAGCACCGGCGCCTCCTCCCCAGAGGACGGCCACACGCCGCCACCCAAACCCCCGGCCGGCGGCCCGGAGGAGGCCGCGCCGCAGAGTTCCGCGCCCGCGGCCCGGGAGCGCACCGTGGAGCAGATCCGAGAGGAGGGCTGGAGCGCCCGGGACGCGGAGAACGTCACCCTGGCCGAGCTCTACCTGATGTCCGGGAAGCCGGGGAAGCTGCAGCTGGAGTACGAGTGGCAGCCCTGCGTCTCCGCCTCCAGCCAGGAGAACGGACAAACCCCCACGCAGCCCAAACCCCTCAGGACCAACAGGGTGTTACGCTGCCTGCTCAAGCTGGTCGCAACTGAGGTCAACCCCAAACCTCTGGTGAGGTTTCACTTTTACTTCTCCGGTTCATAGTGAGAGAAATGTTTGTTGGCACTGGTTACCATCAGGTGTGTTTTCCCTGCAGGCTCCAGACCTGTGCTCCACAGCCACGTCCCCCCTCAAGACCCACCAGGAGGAGCAAAACCAGGCGCTCACCCCACCAGGAAAGGGTCCGATAGCAGGCACACGCAGCCCCGGCTGCGGTCGGCAGCCGGCTTCGGTCCGTGTGGCCAAGATGCACCTCCCAGTCACCGGAGCGTCAGGTATCCGTTTCTCCTTCATGCTCTCCTTGAATGATACAGCTCAGGTCGAGCATATCTGATGTATTAATCCCAGACGTTGTTCGTTAACCTCGATAACTCGTCTCTCGTTCAGCAGGCGGCCGTAACCTTCCCCGCTCTCTGCTGGGGTCGTCCGCAGGCGGCGAGTCAGAAAGCGGCGTGTTCGCCGTGCCCACCACGCTGCCCCCCAACAGCTCGCGCCACAACCGAATGTTCTCCCCCAACAAGGAGGCGGAGCTCGCCTTCAGACAGCAGCTCGACTCCATCAGTGTAAGTTTTATTTTGTATTATTATTCAAGTTGGAGCGCTTCATAAAGACACACAGGACTTTAAATGTTGATGTGTTGATGGTCTTTTTCCGTCACAGATGCAGTCAGATCTCTTTTCAAGACACAGGAAACCTCGAAACAGACAACTTCGGAAGCCGCTTGTCGTTCAGGTGAGAGAACAGAAAGCAGTAAAACATCATCCAGATGTTTCCACAAATGTAAAATGTCGCTTGCAGGATTGATTTCACTCTATCTGTCTATTTACCGGAGCTGTTTTTGTGTCGTTCCCAGCGGACACTGCTGCCCAGAACTACAGGAGACACTTCTCAACACGTCTGCTCCTTCTCCATCCTGTCCAACTCCTCCGCCACAGGTACTGCCCCGATTCTCCAGCTCTTCTACATGTTGGAATGTCGAACGGCAGCTCTTTACTATGAGCTTTTTAGACGGACTGTGTTGCTATACAGGATTTCTGTTCCTCAGCGAGAACACTGCTGATTGCTTGAAATGTCACTTCCTATGTCTTCCCTCAGGAACTGGATCTTTCCGGCCCATCCATACTCGGCTGACTCCTTCCTCGCGCCCTGTCCTGTCCAGACCGTCACCCGCAGCGTCCAGCTCTGCAGCGGCCAGCCAGCTGTCCAGTATGACCTTCCCCTGTCGCTACAGTTTTCTAGTGTAGACAGATAGATTGCAATTGAGAAGATTCACGTTCCCCTCCTGACTGGTGCACATGTGACGCGCCCTCCTCGTCTGACCTGTCGTCTGTCCTCCAGGTGCCATCGGCCTGGCAGCGAAGTCTGCAGGCATCATCCCGGGCAGCCCATGTCGGGAGCCGGAGCCCCCTGCTGTGGATGACAGCGCCCTGCTCGCCACCACGCCCGTTGTTGAGGCTGAAACACGTTCTGAACTCCTCCAGCAAAACGTCTCCGAGGTCAGGAACAAACCCCCCCCAGGAGCTACTCCGCTGTGGGTCGTTCGGATTGTTTTTCACTGACTGAAGTCGTCGTTTGTACAGAATGGCCTGCCGCCGCCGTCTCCTGGAGTAGCCGGTGGCGGAGACTCCCTGCTGTCCCCCCCCAGCGTGGCCTCGCTCCTGGACATCTCTCTGCCGGGCCCCCCCGAAGAGGGAGCTCCCGGAGAATCTCAAACACATATCAGCGACTCCATCATCGAGCTCGCCATCAACTCCACTCACTACGGTACGGAGCAACAAACCGGACGTCCAAGTCTGGTTTGTTTCTGAGAAGGACGAGCGAAAGAGGATCTGGTGACTTGCAGACGTCTGGTCTGAATTGTTGTTTTGTGTCTGCTGCACTGCAGGTGAGGAGGCCGCTCTCTCTCCAGCCAAGCTGGGCAGCAGCGACGGCTCCAAGCTGCTGGCCTCGTCCCCCTCGGTCAGCCCGTCCAGAGGCTGGATCCCGTCCCCCAGCCACGACCCCCAGTGGTACCCCAGCGACTCCACCGACTCCACCCTGGGATGCCTGCTGTGTACGTACCTCCGCCTCGTAAACAGACAGACACGGCGACCTCGATCCGCCTTCGGCGCCAAATTGTTTCTGCAGGACCTGCTGGCCCTCAGAGACCCAGCTTCTCTCTTCATGTGTTCCGTCCCATGTCTTCATCGCTCCTCTGCTGCTCCTCTTCTCTTTCCAGCCAGCATGGTCTCTCCTGATAAGGGCCGACGGACCACCCTGACCCCCGCCGGCCCCTCCAGCGGCACAGCTCTGCTCGGCCCCAGCCTCCTGGACTGCAACTCCCACGATTCCTTTCAATCCCGTGGCCTCCCCGATGTGGCAGAAGTGAGTCTGTCCCTGTCTTTTAAATTTCATTTTATTGAGATGAATCCAAATGGTTTTGTTATTCACGCTAAATCTGTGTAATTACCTTGTTATCATGCGCATTCATAAAGAGCAACCTAGTAAGCTTGAATTTGTTCTTTTCCCGCGCTGTGTTTCCAGGTGGACTCCCAGCTCGCTTGCATGATGAGCGAAAGCAGCGTGGACTACATCGCTCGCTTCAACGACCTGGCCCAGGAGCTGGCCGTGACCGAGCCCTCCATCCCTCCCCCCTGAGCGGCGGGAGGCCACCCGAGCGGCTCCGCGCTCCAAAGCCATCCCCCGCCCCGTTTGTAAAAGTGCAATAACGACAGTGACCATTGTTCAAAACGCCGGTTTCACTGAACCGCTCTTCAAAGTAAAAAATGCCCTTTAATAATCACACACTTCGGATGAACAAATGCGTTTACAAAACACAACCTCATGTACAGGAAAATACTATGCCATATCTGAACAGAGTATCTTACGTCTCTTCCTGCTCGGTGTGTGTGTGGGTGGGTGTGTGCGTGTGTTTCTGCAGTACTGTGCAAAAGATTTAGGCAGGTTTGAAAAATAATACACAAAAGTAGCTTTTTTTTTTTTTTTTTTTTTTTTTTAAAGGTTAAGGGATTTTCACATAATTTATTGGTTTGACTTAATTTCTCTTTTGTTCGTTTATTCATAGGAATAAATTATTCACTCTTATCCAGTTATCAACTCCAAAAAGGCAGAATTTCTCAGACCGGCCTGAAACTCCTCTCGCAGTACTGTCCGTTTGTTTGTCCTCCGCTCTCAGTTCGACCCCCCCCATAATGTGTAAATCCACCGCAGTGTGCAGCTGCCGGAGCGCGTTGTGATCGTCGTCACAGTTGTTGTGGGGAAAGTGGAGCACGACACAGTGGGACGGATCCAGATCCAGATCCGGCGTTTCCCTGCTGCGCTCCGCACCTCCTTCCACTTCAGGCTGATCGCTTCTGTTTGGAGTGAAATCCCTCATTTCTGCCAGCTGGTCGGTCGGCTCCACATGGCAGCAACTCCACAGACGTGATCCTTCGAGTCATATTTTCTAACTCTCCATTTATTCACTGTGCATTGAGATTACAGGATCATCTGAAATGGCCTTCAGATTTATTTTATTGACAGAAGACGTTGAAGCCAACGTCAGCAGTTTCTGTCTGACTTTACGACTCTTGTTTTGAACCCGGACTTTTACTTTTGGTTTTATTTTGACTGGCTGTGTCATAACAAGCAGATTGTATATGTGGTTCTCGGTCGCCGCCCAGCTATCTCGCTTGTATCTTCGCAGTCCCGTTTGGAGGGGAAAAGCTTGGATGTCTTTCAGTTGTGAGACCGTAATTGAAAATCACCCGCTGATGTCTAAGGGCTTGCATTCAGATGTAAGTTAAACACTAAAGCCATAGTTGATCGCTCTCCCCCTTTTTTTTTAATTGCCTTCTATTGTTTGAATTCCCCTTTAACTGGTGCCGGATGCCTAGAAACACTATGGCTGATCAAACATTCTTTTTTTTTTTTTTTTTTACTTTCACACTATCAACAGGAAATACACACAGTGCAGTGTGACCGATTGCATCCAGACTTATTTTTTTCCATTTAACCGGCGGCGTTAATATGCAGTACTGTGAACATCCCGGCGTGTTTTTAACGGATCCATCGTGTGTCAGCTGTAAACTCTAATCATCATTCCGCTAAACAGTCCGAGATATTTCTTTCCTTCCAGAAACGCTGGTGTGACGTTGGATTATAACAGGAAAAAAAAAAGGCTTCAGTGTCACATCAGAAGGTTCTTCAGTGAGGAACAAACAGCGGGTTTTGTCGTTTTTTTTTTTTTTGTTTTTTTTTTTGTTCTTGAAGGATTTGTAGAAATGGAAATTCCAGTATTCACTGAGCTTTTTGTAATATACGGTAATGTAAATTGTTTATTTGGACTATTTATTGGTAACATTTCTGAAAAAGTGTTTTCTGTATAACTTAAGGTGACATCTTAAAAAAAAAATGAGGAAAAAACAGTTTTAAGTTTGTAAAAGGTGTTTTTATTCTGTGTATAAAGATAGTTAATAAAAATATGCTTAATTCTTGTATTCATTGTGTGTTTTTATGGAAAATGGTTTAAATGCAAACTTTTTGAAAAAACTAATTGCGAAATGTGAAGCTTTTAACGGCAGTAGCCTCAATTCTTCAGATTTTTCTGCAGATTTATTTTTAAAAATACTTTCAATTGTTGCAATTTTAGTCAGAGCTAAATTTAAAAAAAGGCATTCTTTACATTTCACTGCATTCATACCAAGCATCGCACACTGGAAAAGATATTTCCAGATGTAAAAACACGATGAATTAGTAGTTGAACTTTACACTAAAACAAAACGTCACATTTGGATTTGTGGTTCGTTTTACTGGTCTCTGATAAAGGGCTGCTTTCCGGTCAAATTCAGACGCAAATCAGGGACCTACTCGAGTGCAAACTGCTGCAGCGCCGTTCAATATAAAGCCACATTAAGTTCAGCAGCAGAAGCATGAAGAGTGAGAAACGTTCCATCAACAGTGAAATACCCGGGCTCCATTCCAGGGTAAAGACTTCTGTGGTGAAGTTTCTGTTTTCCCTCCCTGTGCCTCACTTAACTTTGCAAAACTTACAAATAAGTACAGCAGTACATCCTTCTTTTCTTTTTGCTCATCTTGGATTTTTATTTCCGGTAGTATGAACTCCAGCATCCTTGAACCCTGAGTTTAATAAAGCAAAAAAGATATTTACATTTCTACTCTCTGCTGATCGCAGCTTGATGTACCTCATGATACAAAACAAGACTTCAGTTTGATGTCTTTCTGTGAGACGTCTGCATGTTCTCCCTGTCCATGTGGAGGTTTTCTCCGACTTCTTCCTTTCTTCACAAGAACATTTTCATCTAAGGCAAAGTGGATGCAGACTCACAGTCTTCAACTCTCTGCAAAGCAAGCACACAAAATAAAGGCAAACTTGTGTTTTTCCTTCCTTTGCAGCTTTAATATCTCAACATGTCCCTGATACGGAAGTTGCACCCTTCAAAAAGAACAACTCCTTCTTGAAGAGGAATCCGCAGAGCACACATAAACACGGCTGCATGATGTTTATCTAGGGTCAAATTGAGTTGGCAGATTCAAACAGGAAACTGAAGCAGTTGACTCGGCATTTTTTTTTTTTCCCCCTGTACAGAAATAAGCATTTCCCCTTTTACACAATAATGTTATGAGGATCATTTTCCGTGATGGGATATGAAACAAATGATCCAGAATCATTAAACGGTTCACATATTTCACTCCCAGCAAATAAACTAAATAAATCTCAAGTTCATCAGGGTTGAAAACGGTGAAGGAGTAATCAACACTTAGCCTACATTCCTGACGAGAGCTGATTTGATCGGCTGCTTCATGTGATCACATCTTGTCATGAGACCAGTTTTAAGGAAACGAGGTGAAGCGGTCGCTTCTCCCACGGCAGTCTGTTTCCCGCGAGGGTCTCCGTCCCTCCAGCACGCCGCGTCACTCCTCTTTATCTTTCTGCTGCTTGCGAGCGCGTGAAGACATGAGTCTGAAGAAGAGCGCAGGCCACAGGGTTCGGAGGTAAACAGCCAGAGTGGGCGAAGCACCAGCCAAAACAACGTCTTTGCTTCTGTGACGGACGGCTTTCAGGACGGCCTGAGCCACTTCTGCGGGGTCCCGACCCGTCGCTGTGGTCTTATCCAACACTATAAACAACGAAACAGAGCAGAAACGTTCAGCACACAGATGAAACAGCTTCATGTTTCACTGCTGGAATAAAAATGTTCATGTTTTATAATTAGTGCCATTCTTTTTTTTTAAACGTATCACATTTTGCACAATAACATTAACATCTTTCTCGCCACTCACCTCCATACTTGGATCCGTCTCCCGTCACAGCGTTGAGCGACAGGTTGGTGCGAATGTACCCGGGGCTGATCACCGTCACTGGAATCTGGTAGCGCTCGATCTCAGCCCGCAAGCAGTCGAAGTAGGCCTGGGTGGCGTGCTTGGAGGCCGCATCTGATCAGACAGAGTCGAGCTTCATTCACACTCAAACAGAGAAATAAACCTTAAGAAATGGAGTGAGGTAACCGGTACGTACAAGCTGATCTGTAAGGAATGGCGATCTTTCCCTGAATGCTGCTGATGACTACGATGTGGCCACTGCGCCGGCGGACCATGAAGGGCAGCAGAGCTGAGGAGAAATATATATTTAACATATTTACATTAAAAAACAACATTTAATTATTTGCTTTGACTTACTTACATCCTTAGTAGTGTAACTAAACTGCTGTAAGTCAGTTAACCGGGTCTCCATTGTGGCTCACCTTGAGTCAGAGCGATGGTCCCAAAGTAATTTGTTTCCATAACGTCCCGCTGGACCGAAATGTGAGTCTGCAGGATGTTGCCACGGTAACTGATGCCGGCATTGTTAATGAGGACGTCCACTTGTCCATAACATCTCAGGATCTCCTCCGCAGCTCGATCCACGGCGTCTGTGTCGGCCATGTCGAAGATGACGGTGTTGGGGGTGTAAGTCTGGAGGATGAACACCGCAATGCAGGCGTCTTCGATACCAGTTCAAACAGACACTTATCTCTTATGGCTCAAGCATGTCTTATGTTTACAAAACTGATTAATTATTGTCTTTCAAGGTTAAATAGAGCAGAAACAAATCGTCTCGTATTATGAAAAATAGAATCTTTACTTTTCTCCAGAGCAGATATCAGACTGTACGTCCGACCATGAGCTCAGGTGTTTGTGTTTACGTGTACACACCTTCTTCTGTGAGTCTGCTGAACTGGCTGGAAGCTCCTGGACCACCTGCTGCAGGCGGCCCGCATCCCGTCCACACAGGATGAGCCGTGCACCTGCAGCATGGAAGACCCGTGCACACTCTGCAAAACATAGATATTAACACTGTAACGCAGGACCAAAAGTTACCGCAGCACCACCCAGATTAAAGATCATCTGGGGAGAGCTGAAGGGAGAATGAAACGTGTCGCATGCCGACCTTTGCCGAGCCCTGAGCTGGCCCCTGTGATGACTACAACAGCATCTTGCACAGAGGCGCCTTGTCTGAGGCGGAGAAGTATGCGGTACAGCAGCAAGACGCCCACGCTGGTTAGAGCCAGTGGGAGCAGTCCTCCTCCCAGAACGCGCTCCATGGCTCACCGTCGCCTTCAGCTCTCCACACCAGCTGAAACAAAAACGTGAAAGAAATTTCATTGGAAAAAGGTTTTCTTGAATTGATCTGTAGAATATTACAATCTGAGCAGGCTGACAATGCAAACATCTACTTAAATTTGGCATCAAGCTGTTTCCTGTTCCTCATGGGTCATAAATAATAATGACATCAATGGAGACATATTTCAAGGCTTTAAAAGTATTTTGCTTTGTTAAGTTAAATACAGATTATACTAATGTTTTTCAATGGCGCTGAACAAATGGCCACTTTCTGATATGACTGCAATCATCTCTCTTTATTTAAGGCTAAAAGAAGCATCAGTTTCATGTAATAGAGCTATCATTTCATTATAAGAACAGCAGCTTTATTTCGTTCAGTTCTTCCGCTGTTCAGAGATAAATGCCCCCATCCAAATGAATAAATATGACGAAAACACAAAAACACTTTCAATCTGCAACGTGACCTTGACTTCCAGTATTGTGTAAGCACTTGTGCTCTCACAGTGGAGGGATTGCAGATGTTTTAATGTCCACATCACAGTTAAGCCCCTTCTTACTGCTCCACTTGAAAAGCACAACACTCAACCAGCAGCACTGCGATGATCACCTCTACCTGAGCTTGTGAGTGCTCTGATCTTAACCTGTGGGGATGCATTAAAAACAGAGCGTTTCATTAAAGTGTTATCTTAAAGTCAACAAATTTTTGGGAATAGGTGTTTGTGATCTGACAGGACTAAACTGCTGCAAGACAACATAAGTAAATCTAAATAATATTTCATAGTTCTGTTTACAAGTATTTAATAGTGAGATCAGGGGCTACTCGGCTCACAAATGATCTAACATGTCTTCAGTTCAAGTAACCTTGTTGCATAAACATAACTTTAACACAAAATATGTAAACATGTACAAGTAAATTGGTAGGTTAACAGTGAAGCTAAGGATGCTAATGCTAACGCTAGCTAGCATGAGAGTGGAGCAAAGCGCTGCGGAAAAAACCAAGAGTGCTGTTTAAATGTTGACTCACAGATCTCACTGGGAGGTTTCCCTGGGTGGTCCTCCGGGGTAAACACCGACACGGTGCGGGAGATGAGAGCTGCAAACCTGCAGGAGGACCAAGAACTGCATGGAGGACTTCTGGTGTGTCCGCGCAAAGGATCATGGGACTTGTAGGTTCTGTGTGTTACCTACCGATTATTGATCAGTCATTCCTCTTTCTGTTTAAAGTTTTAAGAAAAGGGAATAAAAACAAAAAAAAAGTAGAAAGCTAAACTATTAATTTAAAAAACATTTTTTTAAATCACTGACCTTGTGAGAATAACTGAGACCAAGATAACAAAATAAGTTCTTATCCACTAAAATGCTTCTGCTGTGTGGTTAGAACTGTGAGTGTTGGTGCTGCACTGTGTCTGTGTGTATTTAAGAGTGTGTTAAGAAAATAGGTTACCTTGTGCTGCTGCTTGAACTCATCTCCAGTCTGTTTTCACCCTATAAATCCTCCATTAATAGAAATGTTCGTACTAAGGCTTGTATCACAATAGAATTGCTCATAAGTGTAAAATTGTCCAAAAACATACCCGCCTCGCAGATAAACATTCGAAACATGTCTGAAGCTAAATAGTATTTATTTGTTACGATTTGACAGGCGAGGTGCACGAGAGGCCCCGCTGACAGGCCTTGCACCAGAAACATCCCCTGTTCAGGCTCGGGTTTTTGGGGAGTTTTCAGGATTTCTCCAGTGCATGTGCAGATTTCATCTCACAATCCGAATACTGTATTTGAGATTTAGAAATACTGTAGGTGTGAATGTGTTGCGATGGACTGACTCCAGCCTCCCACAGCCCTACGTGGATAAACCAGCGTACAAGATGATCATGATACCTTTCTATATTGTTAGTGGTGAAAAGTCATGTGCCAGTCCTGATGCTCTTCAATATTGACTGAGGCATATCTGTGTCATCAGATGCAGCAGTGCTGCTTAAATTAGTTGGTACATCAAACAGCTAACCTCCTGTCGAACATGCCTGGTGTCAGCTGAAAAATAACGACCCTGCCATGGCCGCAAATCAGCAAACTAATGAGATTTTCTTCTACCGCTCGAAGTGTTTATCCTCGTTTCAGAGCTGCCGTCTCCACAGTGAACAGAACAAATGGCATTTTCATGACTGACATATAGTGTGTACATAAATGAACTTTATTCTTTTCATTTTTTAAAATGACTTTGCAAGAAATGCAACAAGGAGCTGAATGCTAGAGTTTTTCCACATCCAATACACGCCCTGGCTGTGTCTGCAAAGTCCACGTGAACAAATACAGCAAAGCTTGAAAACGGTTTTCCTGCTCACAGCCACATCTTCGACGGTCCGCTGCTTTTCATCCCTTATTCAAACTCGTCGGGAACTTTAGCACATTTCTCATGCAAACATCACCGATGTCAAACAGAAGCATCTTGCTTTAAATTCCAGGTCAGTTATCAGTTGAACATTTACATGAACAACCGGATGCTTTTCAACTGAACTAAAGTCCATCCAAGTCAGTGGAGAACATTTAACGGTTTCAGTGTTCACAGGCAGAAGAATCATCTGTGTGTGACGAGTGCCTGCAGTCCTTCACGTTAAATATGACTAACTTAAATCAGTTTGTGTTCCACATCTGGATGATCTCACCATCGAGCATCCAACGATCTCTCATTGATTCTCCACTCAGCATAAGTGAGGTGACGACTTATGGGAGGCACACTATTGAACCAACTTACTAAACAAACAAAAACAAATCTTTATGGGTCGGCCGTAGCGGCCAATAGTTCCTGTACCAGCTTGACTTAATGTAAAACACAAGCTTGGAAGAATGGTTGAGATGTGAGGGATTTTTTTCCCCACCAACTTAGGCCATTAGAAAGACATCGTCACTCAAAATGATACTTGGACATGTTCTCACCCGAACGGCTACGTAAACACACAATCTCACACAAGCTGGAGCGACTCGCTCTCCTCTGGACATCACTGAGAAATCATTTCATGACAACAAAGTAAAATAACATACAGAAAAGTCTGTTTGAAATATCCTAAAGTTTAATGAAAGGTGATGTACTGATCAGGAAGAAAGGGGTACAGTAAAACTACAAGGGAATGGGGAGGGGGGGGTCAGCTTGGTACACAAAACATGTCTGTCCATTTCAACTCCAAGACGACTCAGTCCAGAGGAACTGCTGCCAAACCCTTGTGCACGAGCTTGTGTGTCATGATGCAGGTGGAGAGCGCAGGGGAGGAGGCGCAACTACTGAGATAAGTGTGCCGTTGTCACAAAGAAGTAAAGGAAACGAAAGGGGGGGGGGGGAACAAATTCCTTCTAGTTTTAACTATATCCCTCTGATCAAAGTTCAAAATAGAAGCGCCCGCCACATGTGGAGCGAACTGCTGGGCCTGATCGTGACTTCCACTTTTCTTCCATCTGGGGTGGGTAGGTTCTGTTTTTTTGTTTGTTTTTTCCTTATTTTTTTCTGTTGGTTCGTAAATTCTCTTCAGAGCGCACTCATACGGCATAGAGTTCATAGATCTTCTTGGCGCAATAGGCCAGGGCCGCCAATGCTATCGTGTTATGGAGTCTCTTTCTGTGGATGTCATCCCTGCGTACCAGTACCACGGGTGTCGAGGAGGTCAGTGTATGCAGAGGCAGCCGCGACAGTTTTTGGCTGTCATATTCCACCTGGTACTTGCAGCAGGGGTCAAACTGCCATGAAATCCCGTAGAGAGCAGCACAGGCCACGCTGAGGGCGCCGGCAGGAAGCGCCACATAGCGCGAGTATTCAACGGGCAGTGAAAGCGGTGTCAGGAGGCAAGCGGCGCCTGACAACACAGCCGTCTTGTGCAGGCAGTTGCCCACAGTAATCCAACGGGCCGTCTCGTCTCCGATCCGCGTGGGCTCGATAACAATGTATTTATACTGGGCCTCCAGTGCCTGCTCCAGCTCATACTCAAACTGGTCCTGCGCATTCTCCCCGTTGTAGATCTCGTGCACAATGTAGCAGTCGGACGCTGCCATCACTCCCCTGTGCAAAGACAAAATGACACACAGGCAACAGTAAGAATGAGAGCGGAGAACCAGCGGCTCCCTCCCTCCAGACCACAGTGGAAAAGGTGCAAACAGTAGTGCACTGACAACTGTAACATAAGAGACAAAAGGCACAAATAAAATCCATGAATGAATCCAAACATCACTTTTAAACTGAAAGGCCCACAGGAGGATTATGTTTTAATTGATCTAATCCTGTCAGGTGTGAACAAACCCAACTTACGTTTACATGTTACCATAAAAAGCAACCGATGGCAGATTTTCTGGCTAAGTCACTTTTCCAACAGAAAAACACCACAAGACTGGAAACTGATGTACCAAACCCTTATCATTTAAATAAAATGATACATCCTTGATGTCCTTGGATCTTTGGGCTTTTCTAGGACTGGTCTGTGCCTTCAAATGCGTAAAAACTCTGTATCAACTTTTAATACATTATTTATTTCTAAAGATTTTGAAATTACAAGTAATTTGCGTAAATTCTATAGATTTTTTAAAAAGAGCTAACCCGGTTAGCGACCTGCCGGTTTTCGCCTTATTGTTCTTTAGTTGTATGTGGGCTGCTAAATACTTGAATTGCTCTCAGGATAAATAAAGCACCTGTCTATCAGATACATCCAGTATATGCAACAAGGTTATATATTCTATACTGTGATTTCAAAGCCGCCAAACAGCCATCATGTATAGGAGCTGACAGATTCCTGACGTTACATGTCTGCTCCAGCAGACATGCTACCAAACAAGTATGCATGTTTAAGTTTCACCCCTGAAGGACATTGGGTTAATGATTGCGTTTTCCACTGCCACTGTGACATTTAATGATTAGACGAACATAATCTAAATATTTCTAAGGCTAGAATACATGCACAAAAAGACTTGTTGACGGGCTTAATTATCATTGACTAGAAACATAAGTTACACAGACAAGCAATAATTTTAAACGACCATGTAAAACTCAGAGAATATACAATAGTATTTATCACCTGTAAACGGGCGACATATGAAGTCATTTTAAAAGAAGTCACTGGAGACCGTCTGGCTCAAGCTTTGAGAATTTTGTGTTTTAAAGTGAATTTTGACGATGTTTTGGATTTTAAAAGAAAATTCGCCCTGAAGTTGTGTTTGAGGACAGATAACGTGTAGATGAGAGTCACCACTGAGGCCTGCAAGTCAACGTACAGTAATCGGGCGACAAGGTTAATTGTCCACAAACACAGAAATTATCGCAGTAGAGTTACCAAAGGGCGTGTAACAATTGAAATAAAGTAGTTATTGGATCAGCGAGCTGAGGACATGATGTACCTGCGGTACATCGGCGGACCGATCGCATGGTAGAAAGTTGGAGGACTAGCCAGTCAAGTTGAGTCCCATTTTAGTTTGAGAACAGGTCGACAAGCACCACGGACAACACGGTTAGCCGAGCCAACACCGTGCGGCGTGATCCGCGTGGTGTCACTACAGCGTTCGGTGGAAAAATTCAACTTTTCCCGCTGTTAACCGGCTGCGGCGAAATCTCCAAAACATCACATGAGCTGCTGGTTTGTTTCCCCGCTAACGAGAGCTAGCCGTGCACGCTAGCTTGCTAACGCTAGCTAACCATGGGGTAAAATTCCAAGTCCTCGTGTGCGCGCTTAACTTTAAGTCCCAAACCATATGCATGTTTGAGATCTATCGCGTGGTGACATCGACAAAACGATGCAGCATATTAAAACATTTACGTCTAATAACCAAGATGTGGAGTAACTGACCTCTCCCTGCTTACTGGGACACCGCGCCTCCTTCCCAGCGACGCCATGTTGGAGATACAACTGTGATTGCAGTTGACGTAACACAGCCCTGAGCTTTCTGGGTAATGTAGTATAGAAATAGAATAGACGACCTTGGGTTGGCTGAAGTAGAGACTACAACTCCCATGGCGCCACAAAGTCAGGGTACCTGCCTTTACGTATTTTGTAATGGCACATAGAAGTTTGGGAGGTCAGATCTTTTGGGAATGTACCTTTACTCACACTTTCAGAACGAACAAAACAGAAGTTACAGATCCAGCACAAGATTCGATTTTTTTCTGTGTTTATTTAGCAGGAAAGGTTGGCTTCTTAGTCACATTTTTCATGAACTCGATACATACAAAACAAAAAACCCAGCTTCAGAGTGTCCAAGCCTTGACACCCAAAATAAAATATAAACCTTAAATGACTTAGAATTAAAAAAAAATAATGTGATGTGTGTATTTGATTTCATTTTTAATTCAATCCAGCAGTGTTTTTGTTGGAATCCCATAGCAGTTTTGAATCATGCCCTACCCAAAATGCAATGCCATGCTAGTGCTGTTTTTCATTCACTGTGTAAATAAAGTTGTGGGGGGAAAGGGAGGTCAGCTGTGAACCAGAAGACATTTTAGGAAAATAAAAAAAAAGGTATTTCTTAACTGTAATGTTGAATTCAGTGATTAGAGTGGAATTAAAAGGAAATTATATAAAGGGAAATTTTCAGTTACTTTTATTTTATTCACATGTATTCATGAATTCGAGTCCGTTTCAACATACAACACAGTAATATGAAATGTGGTCTGGTTTTGAGAAAATTTCCGGCTACTCACCCATATTTTGCCCTCGCGTGCGCTGTCTGTGTCCGCGTGCTGTGGCTGTAACCCGACGCGCCTTTGATGTAACGACTATAATGGCTCCGTTCAGGAATGTGTGATCAACTGGAACCAAAATGCTGCGCCTCAAACAACAATTGTACGAGTTTCACGGCTTTCGCCAGTCACCTATCAGCTCACAACAGATCAGTGACGTCTGACAGCATGACTGAGTGATTTCACTCCCATAACTGACAATCCTTCTCCAACAAACCGACGAGTTATTTACTAACAGTAAAATGACTATGATAATGATAAGGTCTTTTTAATGCATTCTCATTTCATTTATCTCATCTTCCAAATTCATAATGTGTATTATTTTTAATATGTAAGAGAGTTCCTTATATCGTTCATTCATTGTCCAAGAAATATTTTGTTCTATTCTGTTTTTTTGGCACATTGGCACATGATGAACTAAGTTGTTTTTTTTTTTTCTTGTTCTTTTTCTTTAAATGAAATCACTCAAAGCAGGGTAAAACCACATAATTTCACAACCGGTCTTGCAGTTGGGCCACATAGACCAACTGAACCCATGACCTTTTCACCTTGCAGCAGCAAGATTTGGGTTCAAATACTTGCTGTGCTTTAGTATGTGGAGTTTACATGTTCTCCCCATTTCCTGTACAATCCAAAAAGGTGAGGTTTATTACTGACCTTAAATCGAGTGTGTATGGGTGTCTGTCTGCCTGTTCACCCTGTGAAGGACTGGTGACCTGTCCAGGATCATCCCTTCCCTCCCCTATAGTTAACTGGTATCGACTCCAGTGCCATAAATAGTGGATGAATACACTGGAACCATTTTAAAATTGTGTAGGTTTATAAACGTAGTCCCTGTTTTGACCCCAGATCAATGTCAGTGATATTTGGAGAAAATATTGGATGAATCTGGTTAAATGACACTGCACAAGTTCCAGGGTGTCTTTCTGCAACCACAAAATGTATGACAGTTGATTCAGGCTCATGATGTCGATTTCTGAACTGAACTGCTGCCTAAAAATATGTCAATGTACTTTTAACGTTTATCCACTAGATGGCGCCAAAGTAAGGTTTCCGATGGGCAGCTTTTAAGGTCTGCTTTTCTTTACATAAATGTTGTAAGAAAAAATTCTCAGATCACTGCATTTTAAAACGTCTTGGATTAATAAATATGGGTTAGTGATCCAATAATGCAGTAAGAAAGCCGTAATAACAAGAAAACATGAATTACTGTAAATACTACCTCATAATCACTGTTGTGATGAGGACACAGTGACAACATATGAATCCTATTCTCACTTCACAAATACCTGCGTGTGAAGTCTTCTACGACAGAAAGACATTACAACATGGAAATGTGTATGAGATTTGTTTATTTGTGTATTTCTCAGAAATTACAGAAGGAAGAACAAAAAAACATCTTGAGAGCAGAAAGTAGCGAGGACAGGAACAGTTTGACACATTTCTCAGTCTCCTGCTCAGAAATTCACCCAAGAATTAGTTTCTTGTGAAAGAAACCCACAAATAGAAACAAAAAAAAAAAACATACACGCAAAAATGAAACAACACTACAGTTAAAATGTCCTGTTGAGGTGTGTGCCACTTAAAAGGGAAAGCTTTTACAACAGACATAATTTTCCTGCATTGATGTCAGCGTGATTAAAGCAGAGAGTCTGCACTGCTCTGCTCGAATGTGTTCAGTAACCTGAGGCATTTTTCTCCCTAAGCTTAAAGATTGTCAACAGCAAAACCTCCTGGAGTGCCAAAAGAAGCTTTACAAAATATCTACTGTGATGAACCGTGTCATTTTGTCATCAGCTGCGTAAATAAGCCTTGTGGGTAAGGCAAAAGAAACGGAGCAAACTGACAGGAAAAATATATGTTTCAGACACCCAGTCTTATTCTCCTGAGTGAAAGAACAAAGGAGCGACACTGAAGAATGTGAATGCCCTGAATATAACAGTGCTGCGATTGTTGCTGGTGTGAGCAGAGACATTTATCCACAGCCACAATGAAGTGTTGGACCAACACAGTGAAAGACCTCAGACCCAAGTATCATCACACCAGTGTCTGGAGGATAATGTACAGTGGAGAAAACCATCATCACCCTGAGGCCGAGTGAGGAGAGCACCCTCAGGGTGACGTATCCTAGTCTAATAAATCAATCTGCTGGACACAGTGGAAGTGGATGAAGTAAAATCTGGACAATAGATGTCTCAAAGAAGACATAAATGTTAAAAAAAAAAAGTTCAATTATTTCTAAAATCAATTGTAATAATTACCTAAAGAAACTATTGCTTAGCTTTATGTTTTCATGCACAATACAAGGATTTTAGTATTAAAACTGGGGGAAAAAAAATGGAGATGGAAAAAAAAAAAAACAAAGTTGAGATATAAAAGTCATAATGACTCAGTGAAACCATCATTGCTTATCAGCTGAACCGACACAGAGACAAACATTATCATGTTGTAACACAGCTCATCACGAGTGAGCCCACAAGAAGACAGAAATTTGCAACATCGTGAAAGATTTGACCCAAATCTGCTCCCACTGCATGCTTCAAGTCAGCGCTGGTCATCCACCCTGCAAGATTCTATCTGAGGTAACAGGCTTCACCTTTGGTTGCTCTGTTTTTACACGTCATGGCCAGCTTATCCACCTCTTGCATGTTGTGAGTGTGTGATCACATGTCGCGGACGTGACTGACCGGTCGCTCCAACGCTCCTGCCATCGACGTCTTCAGTGTGAGATCGGTCGTCTCTCGATACACTCAGCTCAGTGTCATGTTTAACAATGCCCAGAAGATCCTTTTGTTGTGCATCATCACTCTGAAGCATGCTGCTGCACAGTTCTGGTTTTTTTTTTTTTGTTTTTAAATCTCCTTGGAGTCCTTTTTCTCCATTTCTCACCTTGCCCTGGCCATGTGGCGTCATTGATAAATATGTTCAAAGTACTGCGGCTGAGGATTTTCTTTGACATATTTTTGAATGTACCAGCAGGTCAAGTGAGCTTTCAGGTCTTCTTCCACCACGAAATCCATGGCTGCCTGCCAGCACATAGCACAGAAAATCACATCCAAATTACTCACACAATCTCCGGTCAACATTAAAAGCTGAAACATGCCATGATTGAACTGTCTCAGGAGCACTCGTCATGCATAAGCAACAAAAAGCAGTGGAGGCACGGCTGAGAAACATTTATTCTGGGCCAAGCCGAGCATTAGAGTCGTATGCATGTGAGCACAAGTCATTCACTAATGTCTGTGTAGTTTAGCATTAACAAGAGACATCTGGGATCTAAAACATACTGACGGTGGTGAAAAAAAAATCTAAACAATCTTTTTCTTTTCAACAGATTCATACGCAAGTCTGATTTTCCATAAACTAAGCCACCAGTTGATGCACAAATCAACTTTCAACTGAAATAAAAGCATGGCGTTTACCTTGGCCAGGTGTTTGGCGATCCCTCTCCCTCTGTAGGCATCTGGGACTTCAGTGTGCTGCAGGTCCACAGTCTTCTTTCCAACATACTCATAGAGTAGAACTGCTCGATCATGAGATCCTGAGGGCAGACACAAGTCAAAGCGCTCACTCTTGTCAGGTTTGCCTCCACCCCACCCCATCTCTGTCAACATAGGCAGAACGCTGACCCCACCTGACTGGGGCATGCTGAGTTTACTCTACAATAATACAATGCTTTTTGAATACTTTCTTCCTCCTGCATGTTAAACAAGTTTAAGTAAGAGTGATTACACTAAAAACTCACAGGTATAATTATGGATCAGTTTGAAGTCGTAAACTAATATAAACAGTGCAACCCGGCTGCATGGTTAAACATGGCATGTCAAGTCAAGTACAGACAAGTGCTGGAGGAAAAGAGGTGATGTTGGGTGAAGAGAGGCACATGAATGTCTCCATTCAAACAACAATGTCTTCCACCATTTCCTTGTTAACAGATGATACCTTACACTTGTGAATGCAATAAATCAGATTAATACTGGACATTAAAATAGCTAAATAAAAGTTACAAACCATTTGAAGTGAATGTTTTAAAAACAGTAGAGCACTGGAAAACTACAGGAATCCAGTGCATGGTTGAAGTTGGTTCCTCCATGAAGACTTCAGCTACAATCAGTGAGTCTTTATTGTGCAACTACGTGTTTTTTTTATCGGTCTTGCCTTCACCAATTCAACAAAGGAAACGTTTTCGTCCTGAAAAAGACTGAGCTAGTGAAGTTCAGGAAGTCAGAAGCTTAAATAATGCACTGTCCTGATCTCTCCACAGACAAGAAATACAACTAGAATAAACATTTGATGATGCTGCTGTATGGACCGAGTGGCGTATTCGTGTTTTAATGTGCAGACGGAGAGAAAACATCGACGATGTCAAAGAGCTCCACCAACCATTGTGCTAACGTTAGCCACCTAGCTCACTAGCACCCCCCCCCATTGAACTCACCGTTTAGCCGGATGACAAACTGGCGCCGCTTCTTGTCGTGCTCCACGTGAATCTGAGAGCTGCTCGCGTCCAGAGGGTTTGCCTGCGCTGCCTGAGCCATGGTGCGGTTCTCTGGACTGAAGACGATGGCTTTTGCTACTTGTGTGCAGCGAGGCTAACCAGAAATGGCTACATGAAAACACTCCATCAGCTGTGAGGTCACGTGACGAGCAAGCCAATCAGCGGCCGGGTTCTCAGCGCGAGGAGGAAACACAAAACACGCGAAGCCAAAGCACTCAGCTGCTGGTCACATTGTGACAATCAGACTGATTGAATCACCCTTTGTACCTTACAAACTGTTTATTTTAAACATTGTGGGTTTGAGTAAATGTTTTTTTTAAGTTTTCTTTTTTGGGGGGAAAGGTCATCATAATAGGCTATTTGAAAAAACAAAAGAAATGCGCGTCTGCTTAACTTTTAGGCTGTTGTGGTTTTGCCTGCTATATTTAGAATATTTATATCACTGACTGCTGAGAGCCATAGGAAATGAAAGCATAGCTCTATTAGCAATTCTGGAAAAACATTTCAGTCAGTCAATCAATCTCTCTCTCTCTCTCTCTCTCTCTCTCTCTCTCTCTCTCTCTCTCTCTCTCTCTCTCTCTCTCTCTCTCTCCTTTGAGCCACATCTTATGACATTAAAGAATTTCAGTTATACTTGAAACAAGGCACATATCTCAATATATATTTCTAGTGTTCAATGTTGTTGTTTTTTTAAATCAGGTTTTCGTCTCAAAAATTCTTTTGGGAAAGTCTTGCAGAATCCCCTCACTCCCAGAGTCACAAGTCAACATGATAAGATGCACTTTTTTGAATGATTTGCATTTATGTGCAGATTAGTGAAGCTTCTTACATTCAAAATGATAAACATCATATGAACATAATGGATGAAGGGAAGTTGCGTCCTAATTATGGGAAGTAATCTGGAGACAGCCCACATGTAAACAGGCGGAACATGCAAATCCTACACAGGAAGGCACCTTAGGACATCATTTTGTGGAGACAGGATCGACAGTAATGACTACTTTATTTGTGTATTTTTTTTAAATTGCATTTGATGTGAAGTTTAAAGAACATTTTGAGTTTTTTAAGGGGGTAACCACAAGAGATCATCTTCTATAGCAGAACAAACACTTTTTTCATTCAGATTTGTTGTTGTTGTGTCTGAGAAATAGTTTTCAGTAGTTCAGGTCAGGTCGGAGCTCACAGTCTCACCATGGCAGTTGTATCACGTCGTGTCCTGAGCAGAAGTAATACAGTCAGCAGACTGCATCCTGGGATATTAGTGAGTAATGTGAAGTATTCTGTGGCAATTTATGCAGAAGTAAGATCATTTTTGACGCTATCATGTCAGATAATCATGAGAATATTGAAATTAAAGCCTGGTACATCAAGTTCACTGAAATTACAGTGTTGTAATCCTGTTAAGCTGTTTTGCCTAATCCAAGAAAACTCTAATGGAGTCTGATCACACTGTGTGGGATTATGTAAGTGTGGCTCTTTGGTCACAGGTGCAGAGACCTCTTCGTGATTTGTTCACTCGCCTTTGTGCCGATTGATGGCATGATCAGACAGACAAATTCAGTTGTGTAGATAGTTTAATTCTCATCTTACTGCTAAAAATGATGTCCAAGGCACCAAGGTAAGTCAAACCTATCGATCTATTTATCTATCTGTCTATGGATGATTCATGCGTAGCCGCTTTAATCTCATCTACAACAGGTGGAATGACCTTCCAGCAAATATCAAGATCAACAAACCTGCACAGAAGAAATCAGGAAAGGTGAGTGCTTTCCTCAAAATTCAAAATATAAGTCCTTTAAAAATCCACTGAGTGATGTTTATCACATAGATTATTACTCACAACCCAACTCTTTGAAATGTCTTTTTCTTTAATTGCTTGACAGCAACAGTTTAAACAATATAACAAACTCACATAAAGTGCCAAATATTGCACATTAACAATATAGAAGACTTATTAACAGTTTAAAGGATCCAGTCTGTGACTTCCAACTCATCCGTTTTGTTAAAACTTTGAGACTGTTCAGTATCTGGTTCTTCCAAGCATACATGTTCGGAAAAACAAAACTCTGAAACATTCTCATCAAACTCAGACACCATCAATGTAACTGAACATTTTTCATGGTTTGGTTTAAATATGCAGAATGTTCAATCTGTAATTCCATTATTTTTAGAGAGGAAAATGATAATTATCTTTCATTTGGTTTGCTTCAAAGCTCACACATTCACCACCCCCCCCCCCCCCCCCCCCCCCCCCCAATTTCCCTACGGCTTAATACCAACTACCCATAATAAAATCCGTTACCTGCTGATCTGCTGATCTGTGCTGTTTACCTCCGGGGAACACAGTTTCCTCAGAGATGATACACTTCTCTGTGAGCACTTCATTTTATTTATGTGTCCATTAATGACCAAAGATCAAGTGAGAGCAGCTACTGCTAAGTCAGGACTCTTCAGGCCTCCTCTAATTGATTTCTCTGTCGTGGGCTCTGGCCGCAGATTCATTGCTTCTGCAGTCGGTGAGGTTGCATCAACCGAGACTGGAATAGACCGCCAGTATCTGATGGCTCTCCAGCGCTTAAGTGTGATTGAACTTGAAGTGTGTATGTTCATGATCACACTGTTGGTCAGATGGCACTTAAGCAAATTAAGAGCTTTTGTCAGGATTAAAAGGCTCTCTCCAGTGGCAACTGGCATGCATGTGTCAAAGAGTCCATGTACGGGTGTTGTGAGTTTACTGTGTCATGTGTGATGTTTTACATTTGACTGTGACAATTATTACATCAAAAAACATACAGTTGTGGATTTTTGTCACATACTCCCCAAATAATTCTGATTAATCTTCCACAACCCCTTCTTCTCCTTCTGTTACAGGAGGGAGGGATATCATCAATACCCGTGTGTGGAAATAAACAAGCTGGCAGTGAAACAACTAAACCCAGTGTTGGTGTTAGGAGGAGCAGCAGCCTCGGAAACAGGGGCGGTGACTTGAAAGCAGCGGCCACTAAAGTTGGTGGCAGTTTGAAAGGAGGCGGCGGCGGCGGCGGCGGCGGCGGCGGCGGCGGCGGCGGCGGCCATCCGGCTGCTGGTCAAGCATCCCACCGATCCAGACCTGCCCTCCGCCTCTGCAGCAGCCGGAGCTTCTCATCCCTCCACAGCTCCTCTCTGTCTGCCGCCACATTCATCAGAAGCAGCCGCTCACTCAGCAGACTGGACCACAGAGCTGCTGCAGAAGGTAATTCTCACACACAGTTCATTCATTAATTCATCTATTTACTGTAAAAAAAAAAAACCATACAATTTCCTCAAGTTGTGCAGATGAGTCCTACTAGATTGTTTTATCTTTATCTTTTATGGTAGTTATTCTGATTATGCTGTACTGTTTTCTTGTTTTTATTTGCATGAAGTGGCAGACATGATGTTGAAAAAATATCAACCTTGAAATGTCCTAAATAGAGCATTTTCTTTGTTGGAACAGATTCAGACAATGCAACAGCAAATTCACAAGTAAAGAAAATACAAGCCACCGGGAGGAAATTTCTACATTACAGTCGACGATCCTCCTCCTTGGATCAAATCAGGTTTGATGCCAGGATTTGTTTTTAGACTTGAATCTACTGTACATTCACTTCATGACTTATAAAATGCAGTTATTGTGTTATATTTTGGAATCAAGAATAAACCTTGGTTTGATTTCGATGTGTTTTGCAGAGATAAGACGGAGCGGAGTCACAGTGACAGCCCGGAAAAAATGAAGACAAGCAGCTCACTTCAGCCTCTCAGCCACTCAGAGATGTGCTCCTCTTTGGTTTCTGCAACTTGTCATGAAAAGAAACAGGTCAGTTGGATTCGAGCATGTTTGTTCATCAATTTATTCCTTTTTTTATTCCTTCCTTTTGTTTTAACCTGATGCTGCAATGTAAATATCAGACCATTTTAAATATCTTTCACATTGTGATTATAACCTGTTAGTTTTGATGAATTATAGTGTAATACCACTGAATACAGCTACTCTCTTTTCCAAAATGTGAATTCATGAGCAATATTTCTGTCTCCACAGACCAGAGACGGCGTGTACACGTTGTGTGCAATGACCTCCGGGATGAGACGCAACTGGGTCCAAGCAGTGTTGAAGAACGTGCGGCCTGGACTTACACACGAGGCCACAGGGTAAATCTATTTTTTTCCTGAAGTTCTGCATTGCCGAGGTCATTTTCACAGCTAAAACACAGGGTGTGCGTGAGGAAACCAGAGGGTGGGGGGTTTGAGGGGGTGGAGTGGATTGTATGGTTGTTATCCCATCAAGAAGTAATTTTCTGTAAATTTTGACATGAAAGTGTGATAAAAAAAATAGAATAATTTGGATGTATCTTAAGGTCAGCCATTTGGAACAATTGATGCTCGGGATCAGCTTGTTATTATTAAAGTAATTTTTCAGATAAATTCCCATTATTGTGGACAAACATCTCTCCTTTTGTTGTTTACAGGTCAGACCGGAACACAGAACAACCTCAAGAGCACCAACCCAGCGAAAGCGGAGGCGATATAACTTCTCGGTATCAGGAACAGGAATCTGAAGGTGAAAAGTCACGACGTTCTCCAGATGGAGAGTCTCCATCTATAAATCCTCCTGCTTCGCCTTCGACCTCCTC
This sequence comes from Salarias fasciatus, assembly GCF_902148845.1. Classification (NCBI taxonomy): domain Eukaryota; kingdom Metazoa; phylum Chordata; class Actinopteri; order Blenniiformes; family Blenniidae; genus Salarias; species Salarias fasciatus. The sequence continues at coordinate 8,693,962 of NC_043748.1, read as the reverse complement.
TGCTCCATCATCTGCTGATCATCTAGAGGAGATAGAAGAGAGTGAGGCAGAGAGAGTACCCCACAGTGGTAAGTCACGCAGATTAATGAGAAAATTGTAATTTTCCAGTAACAGCTTTGAAAAGTAATGGTCCAATGATATTTTTCTATTTTTATTATTTCCCTGACTTTCTTTGCTGAATGAATTGTGTCCCTCCTAACAGACGCATCGCCGCATGCCGACGAATCTCAAGGTGACGGATGTACGTCCGCAATGGTGTCACTGAATGATGAGTGTTTTGATGAAGATTCGAGCGTGCAGCGAGCAGCCGAGCAGACCACTGAGCAAGATGAAACCACACCACAAACCGAGGACCAACAGGTCTCAAGAGATCGCACAAAAGAGGAGGAACCACTGCCAAGTGAACCACAAACCGCACAACTAGTCAGAGAGGTGAGTTCATGTTGAAAGCTGGTAAAAAAACAAAGAAATCTTGTTTAACGTGCCTGAATCAAAGTCATACAACAGGTTGATTCAATGTCTCTACAGCTGGAGAAAACCCAGAGGGAATTGTCTCGAATGCAGCAATTGAACAAGATCCTGCAGGATGAGTTACAACAGCAGAGAGTGAGTCACTCATATTACTAGAGAAACCATTTCCCAATATCGTCCATAAAGAAACTGGCTTTAGCCAGATTTATGTGGTCATATCATGGAAAAGGCTTTGCTTTTTTTTCCTGATTAAGGCTTCTTGTCTTTGTAGAACGACACCAACTCATCTCCGGAGCACACTCTGACTTTCCAGCATCTGCAGAAGATAAACCACGACCTCCGCTCTGAGCTGGAAGCACAAAGGAGGAGTCAGGAGGAAGCCAAAGAAGCTGAGCTCCGGCGAAGGGTCGACCTCTTGGCTCAACAAGCGCAGCTGCTGGTCACCGGTGACGCCACTGCGCTCGCACAGGCCCACCTGGAGAAGGACCGCCGGCGCTTCCAGGAGCAGCAGGTGGAGTGGGAGCGCTGTCTGGCCTCCCTGAAGTCCCAGCTGAACACCAGCGAGGAGAAGAGGAGGGAGGCCGAGTCTGGCTTGACGCAGCTGCGGCAGGAGCTGCAGAGTCACCACGGTCTCCAGCAGGAGGCCGAGCAGCTGCGCAAACATCTGCAAGACGTGTCCGCTGAGTTTCACGCCTACGAGGAGGCGCAGGTTGAAAAAGAGGGTCGGCTGCAGAAGCACCTCGCTCTCCTGCAAGCGAGTCAGGAGAGAGAGCGGAGGAGCTTCGCCGCCAGCCTCATGCAGGCTGAGCAGCATTCGCAGGAGCTTCAGGAGAGACTCCAGACGGCCGAGGAGCAGGTGGAGAGCTTCCACAAGTCTCAGGCACTGACCAAAGAAATCGAGGAAGCGCAGCGGCAGCTTCAAGAGGAGTTAACGTGCACGGTGTCCACAGTGCAGAGGCTCCAGGAGGAGAGGGACCAGCTCAGCCTTCACTGTCAGGAGCTGCAGAATCAGCTGTCGGATGCAGAAAGGGAGCTGAACAGGGTGCAGGGCCGCCTGCAGACCGACGAGACGCACTACTACAACCTGGAGCACTCGTACGAGAGCGTCTGCGAGCAGCTGCAGGTGGCGTTGGGGAGGGTGGAGCAAAGGGAGTCCGACACGCAGGAAATGCGAGAAGGCTACGAGCGACTCCTGGACAGGAAGGAGCAGGAGCTGAGTGAAGTGCTGCTGAAGATGGAGGTCCTGGGTAACAGTCTGGAGGAGACAGAGGTGAAACTGAACGAAGTGCTGAAATCTTGCAGGTGTACCTCTTCTAACCAGACAGACGAGTCTTCAGAACCTCAACGTGCCGCTGGAGCGCTAAGCGAGAACAGCTCAAAGATGTCGAACAGCTCAGATGTTACCGAGATGATTCAGGATAATGGAAATGAACAAGCAAGAACTCGCTCTAAGTCTATAGATGCGTCATACCAGTACATGGTCACTGCAGGGTACGACCCAGAAAGGTTCATGTCCGTCATCCAGTCACTTGAAACCAAGCTCTACGTCACTGAAGAGAAACTAAGGGACATTACACAAAGACTAGAGGAGCACCAGAGTCACACCGGCTGCCAGGACCCGCACCTGTGCTCCCAGCTCACCCAGAGCCGGGCGACCGCTCAGCACCTCGGTCTGCTGCTGCACAGCCAGGCCAAGCAGAGCCAGCGCTTCGCCCAGGAGACGGAGGCCTGCTGCAGGATGCTGGCAGGCAGGTTCCAGGTGGCTCTGAACATCGTGCAAGCCTGCAGAGAGAGGCTTCAAGCTACTCCGAATTATCCCTTAGACCTGGAGAGGCAGCTAGCCAGTGTGGCTGCCTGCCTCAGGCAAGGAGAGGTAGCTGCAGAGAAACAACAGCTTGACTCGTGCAATGCCAGCAAAGGAGAAAGCAAAATACTGGTTGATGAGAAATTAGCTGAAGGTCAGGATGATGCCTATCCGAAGAGTGAAATCCTCGAAGTACATTCTCCAGCAGATGACGAGGGAAGTGTAGAGAAATGTTTAATGAGGGAACTGTTAGTGGTGGAGAAAATGGTGTCCGCTCTTCAGAGTCGACCTGTGATTTTCCAGCTGTCCTCGCTTTCACAAGACGATGGAGGAAACATGGCTGACAGATACAAAAACATAATTTCTCAAAGGATCGCCTTAAAAGCTGAGGAAATTGCAGAGTGTGACAACAATGAACCTTCAGAGAGTCAGATCGGTCAAATCCTTGCTGAAGCAGAGGTCATTTACTCTGCATTAAAGTTTCAGCTACAATATGAAAGCGTTGGTCAAGCGGAGAGTCGAGAGGCGGATCATCGAGGAGCAGGTTTGGCAGACATCTGCCCTCCAGAGCTGGCTCCTTACGAGGAACAAGTGCAGAGCGACACCAAACGTTCCGAGGAACCTTCAACTGCAAAGCAAGAGGACCAATCAGATGAGAAACACGTTGCGGCGGAGCCAGCGTGGTTAAGGCGACTCGTATCACGGCTGCAGAAACGAGTTGAGTCCCTGCGCCAACTCTGCCAAGACATCTCTGGTGAAAACACACCAGCTGGTGAATGTAGTACTGATGAGAGTGTCGAATGTGCCTCTGCGGCCCGCTTAAATGTCATTCAGGAGCAGGTGAAGGCCATTTATTTGTCAGACCGACTGTATGTGGATCTGGAAAAAGAGCTGCAGCAAGTCGAGGTGTTACAGACTAAACTGCAGGCTCTGAGTCAGGAGAAGGAGGTGAACTTACTGGACGAACACGAGGCGTTGAATGACGCCTTGTGCCAGCTACAGGAGGACAACAGCGTGCTGAGAGAGGGGCTTGAGCGGGCCGAGCAGCAGATATTATCTGTGGAGACGGGAAAGCAGAGGCTGATGGAGGATATCAAGAAAATTAGGAATCATCATGAAGAGCAAATGCAAAAACTGGAAGCCAAGTTTCAAGAGAAACTGAAGGAACTGCAGCAAATTCATGAAGAGGAGATGAAAAACTTGCATGATTATTACACCAAGTCCAAAGAAAAACCGGCTAAATCCTGCACTGAGACCCCACCTTCGACTCCACCAAACCAACCAGAGGGGAGGAGAAGAACAAACGAGGACAATGAGATCCAAATGATGGGAGGTGATCCAGAGGCCATGAGAGCAGCTTACCATAAAGATCTGGAAAAACTTAAGGTAAGAGCTTTTTCTTTAATTCTGAATAAGTAACTGTCACCTGTGCAGTATTAGCTTGAGTAGCTGTGTAACTGCTATCAACGCCTGATGAATCTGACAATAAAAATAATATCCATAAGAGGAAAATAGTCAACACCAAGCTTCTTCATCTTTTACACCACTGACAAGTCGCTGAATGTCATTAAAGGAATCGTGTGATCAGGAGGTCAGTGCGATGGAAGAGATGCACAGGAAACAGATTGGAGACCTTCATGAGCAACACCAGCAGGAGATGGCCGAACTTCTGAAGCAGAAAGACCAACTCCTGCAGGAAGAGACAGCTGCTACCATGGCAGGTAAGTGTCTTTCACCAACAAACCTTCTTTAATGAGAAGAAAACATTTTACTTCATCAGTAGACGTTTGCGCCTCCTTTCATACATCCATCTTCTGACATTTCCCAGCCATTGTAGCGATGAGGAGGGCCCATAAACACGAGCTGGAGAAGAGCAGACGGGCTCAGCGGATCAGGGAGAGCGCAGACATCACACAGCTCTGCGCTGAATACGAGTGAGTGACTCACAGCTCTTCCACAAATGTGTTTTTTTTTCTTTACTACTTATTCAACGACATTTGGATGCATTTGAATTTGAATGTATGGATTTTACAGAAAACATTCGTTGTTGATAACCACTGGATGAATGTTTGTGCCTCTGCTTCGTATCAGGGGGGAGATCCAGTTGTTGCAGAAGGAGCTCCAGACGCTGTCGGCTCAGCACACTGAGAAATGCCTGGAAAACTCTCAGCTGAGCCAGGAGCTGCAGCAGGAGAGGAAATCAGTGAGTCAGTACCAAAAAGAAAACCAGGAGCTCAAAACCAACCAGGTCCAATGTTTTCTTTTTGCCAGTATGGCTTCTATCAACAACTCATCCAGAGCCACGACGTGTGAAGTACGTTCATGTCTTCACTTTCTTTTTCCTGTCCTCCTTTCAGAGAGAGGCTGATGACTTGTCCCAGCCGCAGTTTTCGCTGAATGGGAAGCAAATGCATGTTGTTCCTCAAGCGAATGACTTTTATGAGATGGAGGTAGGCAGCAAAAACCACCGTTTTATACCCAGTGAAGCCGTCACTACTGTGAATCTCAGTTTAAACCATCGACTGAACACAAAACAAATTACATTTCAATTTGTTCCAACAAGGTCAACCATGGTTTGGGTTATATGCATCACTGTACTCTGTTAATTCTTTTCCATATTTTTCACAGGTGATTTTGCGGGCGAGGGAGGCAGAAATGCAGTTCCTCAGACACGAAGCTCAGTCACTCAGAGAAGAGCTGAAGATTGCCCGAATGGTGCTGCCGTGTCTATGAGTCTGGATTTAATTTCACCGAGGAATGAGGATACTAAAATCTTTGTGTCTGTTTCTCCCAGGATAAGATCTACGCTCAGAATAAGCTGAAAGCCCTCTGTACCAACAACCAGGAGGAGCCTCATCAGCAGGTCAGCAGCCGTGGTGAAGAGTCAGCGGCTTGGTCTCCAGGCAAAGAGCCTGCAGGACCGACTCCTGGTGAGACGCATTTCACACAGTCTGTGATGAAAGTGTTGTCATTGTTTACACAAACATCCAATCATTTCATTAGAAAGATGTGGATTAATTCAGTTTAATTAGAACTTTATTTAGGCTTTAGATATTATCACAATCCCTTCCCGTACCTGAGATGTTCCTGTCTTCCATCACTATTGGTGTATGTGTGTGTGACTGTGTGTGAAAGAAAGAATTTGATTTTTAATGTAAAACAAATTGTCATTTCTTCTCTCTCGCCCCTCAGAAAAACCTGTGTCAAACACAGCCAATGGTGCTTTTCCAAAGAAATCTGGGAAATCATCTCTCATGCGCCAAATAAAAGGAGTTCGATCAAGGGTAAACATTTAATCACGGATCAATAACTTGAAATCTTGTCCGTTAATAAATTTATTTTCATGTGTCTCTTTCTTCAGAGTTTAAAAGATGGTCTTTCTGTTCAGGAAAAGATGAAGCTGTTTGATTCTTTCTGATCTGAATCTGAGCTTTTCTCAGCTCCAGAGGGAAACAGCAGGGCGGACTCAAGCTTTATGTTTCTTTTTCTATTGTAAGCTTTGTGTATTGTGTGTCTCTTTTTGGCTCTTACTTTTTTTTTTTTTTTGCAAAGTGTTTTTTTTTTTACTGTGAAAAAATAAACTTTTCCTGCTGTATGCTGCAGAATAGATCAATTTGAACCAGAGCAACACTAGAGGGAGCAACAAACACACGTCTTGATAAAATATGAAAGTTCAACAGGGGATATAACAGTTGAGCCTATAACTATGTTGTATTTGCAGTCATGTGTATTATTCAGAACTTTGTAACATATAGACATGTTGCTTGTGTTTATATTAAAAGATAATTGTGTGTATGATGTTGTTTTTTGCATTTTTTAGACTAAAGGCATTTTGCAGTATGTGCAGCACTTCACTTTAAGTTCTTTCATCACCAAAAATAATTGAGCTTGAGTTCAAAATGTAATTTAGAGAATGAAACACTCTATCGCACTGAGTGAAACCGGAAAACAACTTTCAAGCCGTTGGATTTCAGATTAAGACTGAGATTCACTCTTAGTTTCATTCTCTGCACAAGATCATGAAAAGAACACAAAGAACAAAACAAATGACCACAAATTATTAACAAGAACTAAACACATCTGATCAGATGATTTTGCAGATATAGCAGTTGTACAAGTAGAATATCACGTGCAGAGGAGATGTTATTATAAACGACAAATGACGGGAGAGTTAGAGAACAGAACAGAATGTTTCAGGCTCTGATCTTATCAACACACACGATAAAAATTCAGACCACAGTCTGATAGAATGGCAGTGAAGTGAATTATCACTCAAGAATGTTAAACTTTTTATATGTCAGTTGTTGTTTTTTTATCTATTTAAACAAATGTAATTACATTTCTACATAAGATATTTTCAAAGTGTATAGTCAAACACATTTCACCAACAACTGATTATAAATGGGACGCAAGTCTTCTTTTTTTCTTGCTGTAAAAAGATGTAAAATGGTGTTTCCATATCCAGCACACTATATGTACCATAAATATGACTTATAAAACACATTAAACACAGAGATCAATAAAGGGAATTGGCTTCATTGTCACACGCACAGGTTGTAGTGTGTGTGTGTGTGTGTGTGTGTGAAGGAGTGGCGCCTCTCCTTCCCATGTTCCCGCCCTCATCATCAGTCAGGCGCAGGACGCCGCTGGGAATGAAGCAACGAGCCAGATCAGCGGCAGAAGTTTCCACGCGATGGTCTCATCTGCACTTCCTGGTGAAATGTTGACACGAACGGTTTCGACGTTTGACCCCCGTGTCACTGTGTCGTTCCAAGGCCCACAGGTCCCAAACGTTTTGGAGACCATCTTGAATACCGCCGCTTCATGCTGTCATGCAGGAATGCTGCTGACATTTGAGAAACATGCCTCTCGTTACTCGGACACCCCAACTCGCCTCAGATAACCCTTAAAGCGTAATATGTGTGACCCTTCATTTCCCTGAGAGATTTTTGGAGCAGGTTTCAAAAATGTACTTTGTTCTTGCTCTTGTTTCGTTCGACAGAAACGCAGATCCACATCACTAATTTCTGTGTGCGTTACAGATCGTCACTCTCAGAGTTACAGGACCTAATCTGAAAGGTGCTCGCTTCCTTGGAGTCATTTTCCTAAAGAGGAACATCGCACCTCATTAAAACCCAACACCCAACGATCCTCCCGCCACTGTGACTCTGGGAAACATCAGTCGGGTGAGCCGAGCCCCTGAAAGAGCAGAGCTGATTCTCAATGTTCTCCATCATGGAAAAACTCCTGCACACGTAAAAGGGCAAAATTCCCATGGCTGCATTGAGGGGGATGATAAACTGAATATGATAGCCTCTGCATTTGAAACCGTGCATTGATGGCGGTCATGCATCACATGATGTTTAGATACGTTCCGCTGTTCTTTTCCAATGTTTGCCAAGGTTTTTGTTCTAAAGTCAAGATACAATATCTATTCCAATAAAATGCTTTTCAGTGAAAAAAATTATATCAAAAAGTTGGTCAAGTTTTTCCTTTTTTTTTTCTCTCTGCTGGCGTTATAAATGATGAGTGAGTCTTTGGCTTTCTGCGACTTTTTGTTTTGCACCTGCTGGGTCGTTGGGAGTCGGGCGCCCCACAAACTCTCCGGGCCCTCATGACTGATCAGCGGCTGTTGTGGAAACGCCTGCACCTGCTCACGCTGCAAAAATAAGTGGCCCATTTAGTCATGCAAAGATCAATTACCGCAGCCAGAAAACCTGAGGGTGCAGCCCGCTTCCCCATTCATACAGCCTCAGGAGTGTCTCCACGCCGGCCCACAGGGCCCCTGCTGTCGTTACTGTCACACACGTCACAAGTCAGTGTTCGTGTAGTGAACTGCACCACAACATTTGTTTTCAAAGTTGAGAAAAAAAACACAATACTGAGTAATGCCCTCTAAAGGGTTAAGGTCCCACGTTATAAAAACATGACCTACATGCAACATATTTGCAAACCCAAATTTGTCAGTGTTTCCATGACAATGGTGAAATCCTACATAGTTCACTGTAGACAAATATAAATTTGGCAACACCGACTTCTACATGGAGGCTGATGATGATGCTGATTGATGTTGAAGGAAGGACTCTCACGCGTTTCACTCCTCTGTGTGCCGAAAGTGAAATAAGGGCGAACGTTACTGTGGGTGGATACAGACACCGATGTGAAGGTGGGAATGTTTCTGTACTAAAAATCTATCATTGATTATCAACTAAATTACACATTATTCACATCAATACAAATAATTAATTACACTGGAGATTTTTTTTTTCTTTAAAGACTGAGAGATTGAGCTTCCAGCTTGGTCTCTATAGTGCTAAGTCACCAAGGTGAAAGTACTTTATCATAATGAGGCAGGATGTTCATTAGGCTGGTCTGGTGCAAACTGGAGCAGGGAGGCTGGTGAACAGCCAGCAAAAAAAAGAAGAAAAAAAAGTTGTGTTTTGCATATGTGCAGCTTTTCTTTATGGTGGGTGCACAACGCCTCTGTTCCCCACTCAGTTTGGCAGAAAACACTTTGCAAAGCATTTCATCCTTCGAGATCCTCTCCATGAGGTATCAGCTGAATTAACATTTATGTTTCTTTTTCCTTTATTTTTCCCACTTTTGTTATTGTTTTAGAAAGTAATGCATCAGTTTTTGGACCAAGACGATAGAGGAATCCTCACCAAATTGATATGAAAGCATAACACACCAAACTTAGATTTTGCATGGGTTTTTAGAAAAGACAGGAAGAAAATACATTCAGGTAATGACAATGAAACTAAAATTTTAGCAATTCATTATTGCATTTAGGTTTTTTTAAAAAAGCCAAAAATGCATCTAACATATGGGCAAATATGATCACCTTAAGTCCGGTGATGAAAGGATGAAGATTTAAAAATTAAACATCATATGAACTATAACAATGAACAGTGAGCAACAGCAGAAGGTCTGCAGAGACTGAGTTAAACTTTCACACAGTACTATGACTGCAGGACTCACGGTCTCCCCGGTGTCCTGCGTGCCACGCAGGGATCACCACAACATGACAACACCTCGAATGAATCAGAAACATGCTGCTGGGACGCAGAGTGTTGATCATCTGAGAGGTGATCAAGTGTGAGCAAACCCCGCAGCCTGTGGCAGATCACAGCCTGGCCCACTTTGTCCTGCCGCAGTGAGGCGGCCTTTAAATAACTGCGAGGAAGCTCTCGGCCGGACTCCGGGCTCGCCGTGTCCAGATAGCACACTCCACATCCCCATCTGGTCCGCCACATCCTGACTGAACCCATAACCCATTTACAGGCTCGGCGGTATATCAGCAACAACAGAAGGAGGCAGAAAAATAATGTAAATTCTGACTGACAGAAGGAGAAACAGAAACACGTTTCCATTGTTTGGTTGTTTTATATATATATAGTAATTTCCCTGTGAACAGCTCCAGTTTCCTCTTCACAACATGAGGTAGTCGCTTTCTGGAAAACAATGTATTTCATAACAGATTGCCAAATGTGAATTTAGTGTGTATTTACTATCAATGTATACATTTACAGTACATTACATGTTTTTTATTCATTTTGGCATAGATCATCAGTAAGGAAAGTATTCCAAGTGAAATATTATCATATCATATTAGGTAAAGTACTTTGGCTCCTACTGAAATATAACTTTACTGTGGAATACATGGGGTTCCACATGAGATTCAAAGCGGCGACACCCGATCCGTGTTGTTTTCGTCCCACCGGAGAACAACTCTCCAGTCATGCTGGTGGCCTGCAGATGAGACCAGCAGCAGCAGGTTGCTTTACTGTGAAACATCTGAGCGTGCAGCACCTATTTATCAAGTTCTACAATTTCATTTAGCAAACGCTTTTACGCAAAGTGATTCGCCTGTTCTGCTCAAGGACACCCAGCAAACGCCACAACACACACAAAGATAAAAAGTAAACACATCTGTTCACGCTCAGGGTATCACAATAACAGAACAA